>NC_053427.1:26807985-27107985 GCF_007990345.1 Gossypium hirsutum | reverse complement strand
TCGGGAGGTAGAGTTTGGTATTGAGCTTGTACCTGGGACTACGCCAATTTCGATAGCTCCGTATCGTATGGCACCAACCGAGCTAAAGGAGTTGAAAGCTCAGTTGCAAGAACTGACGGATAGAGGTTTCGCTCGACCAAGTTTCTCACCTTGGGGTGCACCAGTATTGTTCGTGAAAAAGAAGGACGGAACCATGAGGTTGTGCATTGACTATCGTCAGCTGAATAAAGTGACGATAAAGAACAAATATCCGTTGCCGCGCATCGATGATTTGTTCGAACAACTGAAGGGAGCCTCAGTGTTCTCAAAAATAGATTTGAGATCGGGCTATTATCAGTTGCGAATTCGAGATTCAGATATTCCCAAAACTACCTTCAGAACGAGATATGGTCACTACGAATTCTTAGTGATGCCGTTTGGGCTCACTAATGCCCCTGCGGTATTTATGGATTTGATGAATCGGATCTTCAGACCGTATTTGGATCGGTTCGTAGTTGTGTTCATTGATGACATTTTGGTCTATTCAAGAGATGAGACCGAACATGCTGAGCATCTGAGGCTAGTGCTGCAAATTTTGCGGGATAAGCAGTTATATGCTAAGTTCAGTAAGTGTGAGTTCTGGTTAAGAGAGGTTAGCTTCTTGGGTCATGTGGTATCCGCGTCAGGTATTCGTGTTGACCCGAAAAAATTTCAGCCATACTTGACTGGAAACCTCCGAGAAATATTACTGAAGTTCGAAGCTTTTTGGGGCTCGCCGGTTATTACCGACGATTTGTGAAAGGTTTCTCGATGATAGCCACACCAATGACAAAGCTACTTCAAAAAGATGTTAAGTTCGAGTGGACGGAGAAATGTCAGAAAAGTTTCGACCAACTGAAAACTCATTTGACTGAAGCTCCAATTTTGGTGCAACCCGAATCAGGTAAAGAGTTTGTCATTTATAGTGACGCATCCCTACTTGGGTTGGGTTGCGTATTGATGCAAGAAGGTCGAGTCGTGGCCTATGCGTCGAGACAATTGAAGCCACACGAGAGGAATTATCCGACCCATGATCTCGAACTAGCTGCCATCGTGTTTGCTTTAAAAATATGGCGACATTATCTGTTTGGTGAGAAGTGCCATGTATTTTCGGATCACAAAAGTCTCAAATATTTGATGACTCAACGAGACTTGAATCTGCGACAAAGACGTTGGCTTGAGTTGTTGAAAGATTACGAGCTTGTCATTGATTACCACCCGGGAAAGGCTAACGTGGTTGCGGACGCCTTAAGCCGGAAGTCATTGTTTGCTTTACGAGCGATGAACGTGCATTTGTCTGTTCTACCAGACAATGTGTTAGTGGCTGAATTAAAAGCTAAACCATTATTGACTCATCAAATTCGTGAAGCTCAGAAAGTCGATGATGAATTGGTTGCAAAACGGGCTAAGTGTGTTCCGAACGAGGAATCGGAGTTTCAAATTGATGATGATAATTGTTTGAGGTTCAGAAATCGTTTGTGTGTTCCAAGGAATTCGGAACTCATTTCGATGATTCTGAACGAAGCCCATTGTAGCCGAATGTCAATTCACCCGGGGAGTACGAAAATGTACAACGATTTGAAACGTCAATTTTGGTGGCATGGTATGAAACGGGACATCTCCGACTTTGTTTCGAGATGTTTAATATGTCAACAAGTGAAAGCGGAACATCAAGTGCCTTCAGGATTACTCCAGCCGATCATGATACCCGAGTGGAAATGGGATCGAGTCACAATGGACTTTGTGTCCGGACTGCCCTTGTCAGCAAGTAAGAAGGATGCGATATGGGTTGTTGTTGATAGACTGACTAAGTCGGCTCATTTCATCCCCGTACGTACGGATTTTTCATTGGATAAACTAGCTGAATTGTACGTTTATCAAATTGTGAGATTACACGGGGTACCTGTTTCTATCGTGTCGGATAGAGATCCGAGATTCACCTCACGATTTTGGAAGAAATTGCAAGAAGCTCTGGGTACCAAGCTGCATTTTAGCACTGCTTTTCACCCCCAAACCGATGGTCAATCCGAGTGGATAATTCAGATACTTGAGGATATGTTGAGATGTTGCATCCTCGAGTACAGTAGTGCATGGGAACGATATTTACCTTTGATTGAATTCGCTTACAACAATAGTTTTCAACCAAGTATTAAGATGGCACCTTACGAGGCTTTGTACGGTCGTAAATGCCGTACACCATTGTTTTGGACCGAGCTCGGTGAAAGTAAAATTTTCGGAGTTGATTTGATTAAAGATGCTGAATAGAAAGTAAAGGTAATCCGTGAAAGTCTGAAGGTAGCCACGGATCGTCAGAAGTCGTACGCAGATTTGAAACGAAAAGACATCGAGTATCAGGTGGGAGACAAAGTGTTCCTTAAGGTTTCACCTTGGAAAAAGATACTCAGGTTCGGCCGTAAGGGCAAGTTGAGCCCAAGATTCATTGGCCCGTACGAAATCTCCGAACGAGTTGGTCCGGTTGCGTATAGATTGATTTTACCCCCTGAGCTTGAAAAGATTCATGACGTCTTTCATGTTTCGATGCTTCGACGCTATCGATCTGATCCATCGCACATAATTAGCCCATCAGAGGTTGAAATTCAAGTCGACATGAGCTATGAAGAAGAACCGATGCGTATCCTAGCTCGTGAAGTGAAGGAGTTGCGAAACAAAAGAGTTCCGCTAGTAAAGGTGTTATGGCTCAAACACGGGATCGAGGAAGCTACTTGGGAGACCGAGAGCTCGATGAAAGAACGATACCCAAACCTATTTACCGGTAAGATTTTCGGGGACGAAAATTTCTTAAGTGGGGGAGAGTTGTGACAGCCCAAAATTGACCCTAGTCGGGAAGTGGTTTCGGGACCGCTAAACCGAGTCACAATAATAATTAGATGTTATATCCTGTGTTTATTTCATGTGAAAGTGCATGTGTGAAAATTTCATGTTTTGATTTTGCCAATTGTGAGTGAAATTTTGAAATGTGACTCATGTGAAAATTTTTGCAAATGCTATAGGCTAATTTGTAGTGGCCAAATAACTTATAGTATGAAATAGGTGGATTTGCATGTCAAATTTCCCACCTTAAAACAAGGTGGCCGGCCATGATGGGCATGATGAGCAATTGTGCAATTTTTTTTTATGGAAATTATGGCATAAGTATGGCACAAATAAAATATGTTAATTTGTGTCATAAAATGTTGGGATAAAACAAATAAAATAAGGGGCATGGGCATAAAATAATGAAAAGGAGTATGGTGAATACAAAAAAAAAATGTGTGTGTAGTTGTTTGTCCCCCCATTGCCGTGAGCTAAAGAAAAGAAAGGAGAGAATTTTTGTTCATCCTTTTCTCATCTTCATACTTGCCGAAACTAGAAAGAAAAACAAAGAAAAAAATTTCTCATCCTTTGGTTCATCCTTGGCCAATAATTTTAAGGAGGAAGGAAGAAGAAAGGTGAAGAGGTTCGGCCATGCATGTAGCTAGGCTAAGGTATGTTTGATGATGTTCCATGAGATGCATGCATGTTTTAGTTGTTAGCTTGAGTTCTACCTAGCCCATGGTCTAAATCTTGCTATGTGATGGAAATGACATTTGACCATGGATGCATCATTCTTGGTTGATGTTTGATGTGGTGGTGATGAGGCAAGAGGATGAGTTAAAATTCGGCCTAGGTGGAGGTTGTGTTAATGCCATTGCATGCTAAATATGAAGTTTGTTAATGATGCAAGTGATGATGACTTGATGATTCTTGAACCTCCTTTTTAGCATTTTTGTGTGAGCACATATGTGCATTGGTTGCTAAATGGAGAAGAATCGGCTAGCAAGTTGTGTGCTAAGGCCGAATGTAACTTTTACATGTTAATGAGCAATGCATGTGTTAAATCGATGGGAAGGGAGAGGATGCTTTACTAGTGTGTATACGTGTGTATTAAGTGTTGAAATCGACCCCAAAAATAGACATGCATATTCGGCCAAGGGGGAAAAATTAGCTAATATGTTGTGTTGATGCATGATTTCACATGTATGTGACTTTAATGTCTAATGTATAAATATGGGCTAAGTGCTTCGTGTTCATCTTTTTTTGATGCCTAAATGATGAATTCAATTTATTTGTTTAATTAAGCTCAAGAGCAAAGGGGAAATAAATCCGATAAAGGGAAGGAAAAAGTGGTCGAATAGTTAGCGGAATCGTTCAACAACACCCGAGGTAAGTTCTTGAGTAAGAGAGCTTAAATTACGATGTGATTAAATCATGTTTTAAGCAAATTAAAATCATGCTCTATGTGTGGCTATTGAGCCGAATGTGCAAGGATGGTATGTGCCTTGTGTTTGAGTTTTGCTAATGAAAAAAGAAATACGAATGTGCCATGAATTATTGTTAGATGTGCATGATTAATTGAATGCTGTCCGGGCTAAGTCCCGAAGGCTTTGTGCTAAGTGACTATATCCGGACTAAGATCCGAAGGCATTTGTGCGAGTTATTAATTCCGGGTTAAGTCCCGAAGGGCTTTGTGCGAGATACTAATTCCGGGTTAAGTCCCGAAGGCATTCGTGCGAGTTTTAAAATCCGGGTTAAGTCCCGAAGGCATTGTATGAGTTACTTTAACCGGGCTATGTCCCGAAGGCACTTGAACGAGGAGCTATATCCGGTTAAATTCCGAAGGTACGTGATTTTGGTAATGAATGAGCTTGCTGTAAAATTCCAGCTAATACTCGAAAAAAACATCCCAATATTGGGATATGTTACGTATGTGTTGAATTTAATCGAGCCCTTACAAATAAATATTCGCTCAGTTGATGAACGAGCTACCGGCCTTCGGCTAAGTTGGCCTTTTGTGTATGTACATAAGGGTTAACGTTGTGAAGTAAGTTTGATATCGGAAAAATTGTGTATTATGAAATATTCCGTTTAGCTAAATGTGTGCTATGCTATGCTTTCGTTATGCTGGAATTTCTTGCTCAAAACTTACTAAGCATAAATTGCTTACTTCGTTCCATTGCTCCTCTGTTTTATAGATTTTTGGTTCTCCAGCTATCAGACTCGGGATCTTGAAGTCGAATTCGCCCACACTATCAAAGGCTCTTTTGGGTACTCTTTTGGTTGAATTTTGATATAGCATGTATAGGACGACTCATTGTTGTTTTTCGAGTACTTTATGTGATGTGTAAGTTTTGGATAGCCATGCGAAAATGACTTATATGTGTTTGAGTATAATTTTATAATCATTTGGTGTGGATATGCTTGACAAGGATTGGCCACGGGGATGGTTAATCACTTTCATAAATTGTGCTATGTATGCAAAAAGGGCTAGTTGAACCATGAAATAGGTAAAGCCTACCTTAAAGGTAGATGCTGACAGCATCAGTGACGTAGATTTGGAAAATCACTAAAAATAGTAGGAATGGAATTAAATAGTGAATAAATTATGTAAACAAACCTTGAAGAATCTACTTTCATAGGAAAGTAACGAAACAATCATATGGACAGTATGTTAAGAGATATTCAGGTTCTCGTGAGACAGGGCCAGAACGGGTTCTGGATTCCTTGTTCCGACTTTGGAAATTGATTATAAATTAACCAGAGATAATTAGGAGTCATACCATATATGTATAGATTCCTCTCTGAGTCTAGTTTCTATAGAAATAAACGGCATCAGTATTGGAGCTTTGTACAAGGAGATATCCAAGTCGTAATGCGCAAAGGTCAGGGTAGTCGATTCCTGTAACATGGGAGACTTTAACTAATAAACTGTACTAATTGGCCCAATCAAAAATTCTAGAAAAAAATATGTAGATGGGCATATGACTCCAGTTTTAGGGAAAAATCACGAAACTGATTTTCGAGTTGTGAAGCTCAAGATATGATTTTTAAAGCGACTAGTACACAGATTGGGCAGTGTCTGGAAATTTTTCAAAGTTTGTTAACACCTCGTGTTCGACTCCGGTGTCGGACTCGGGTTCGGGGTGTTACATGAGTCTCATGGCACAACATCAAACATACCTTATCCTAGACACAAGTATGGCCGAACCTCCTCCTAATCCTCTTCCAAGCCAAACATGAAGCAAGAGCTCCTTCCTTCTTCCTTAGAACTTTCGGCCAAAAGAAATGAAAAGGATGGACACTTTTTTTTCTTTGTTTTCATCATATTCCCTTTCATTATTTTATTACCATGCTCTTTATTTTATTTTTCCTAACATACATCACTAACATAACATGTTTGTGACATGTTTCCACCCATAGCATGGCCGGCCACTATGCTTTAATTTGGCTAATTTGACATGCAAGGACAAGAACTTTCCCACATATATTAATAGGCCTCTTTAACACTTGCCTAGCATATTTCTAAATTGTCTCACATAAGTCCCTACTAATAAATTTCACATACACTGACCAAATTAAAGTATGGAACTATCACACAAGCATTTACGCACATCATAAACACAGAATATAACCTTTAATTTTTTTATAAGACTCGGTTTCGTGGTCCCGAAACCACTTTCCAACTAGGGTCAATTTAGGGTTGTCACAACTCTCCCCCACTTAAGAAATTTTCGTCCCCGAAAATCTTACCGGTAAATAGGTTTGGGTATCGTTCTTTCATGGCATTCTCGGTTTCCCAAGTAGCTTCTTCGATCCCGTGTTTGAGCCATAACACTTTCACTAACGGAACCCTTTTGTTTCGTAACTCTTTCACTTCACGAGCCAGGATACGAATCGGTTCTTCTTCATAACTCATATCAGGTTGAATTTCAACCTCTGATGGATTAATTATGTGCGATGGATCAGATCTATAACGTCGAAGCATCGAAACATGAAAGACGTCGTGAATCTTTTCAAGTTCAGGGGGCAAAATCAATCTATACGCAACTGGACCAACTCGTTCGGATATTTCATACGGCCCAATGAATCTCGGACTCAATTTTCCCTTACGGCCAAATCTGATTATCTTTTTCCAGGGTGAAACCTTAAGAAACACTTTGTCTCCCACCTGATACTCAATGTCTTTTCGTTTCAAATCCGCGTACGACTTCTGGCGATCTGTGGCTGCCTTCAGACTTTCACGGATTACTTTTACTTTCTGTTCAGCATCTTTAATCAAATCAACTCTGAAAATTTTACTTTCACCGAGCTCGGTCCAAAACAATGGTGTACGGCATTTACGCCTGTACAAAGCCTCGTAAGGTGCCATCTTAATACTTGATTGAAAACTATTGTTGTAAGTGAATTCAATCAAAGGTAAATACCGCTCCCATGAGCCACTAAACTCGAGGATGCAACATCTCAACATATCCTCAAGTATCTAAATTATCCGCTCGGATTGACCATCGGTTTGTGGATGAAAAGCGGTGCTAAAATGCAGCTTGGTTCCCAAAGCTTCTTACAATTTCTTCCAAAATCGCGAGGTGAATCTCGGATCTCTATCCGACACAATAGAAATCGGTACCCCGTGTAATCTCACAATCTGAGAAACATACAATTTAGCTAGTTTATCCAATGAAAAATCCGTACGTACGGGGATAAAATGAGCCGACTTAGTCAGTCTATCAACAACAACCCAAATTGCATCTTTCTTACTTGTCGACAATGGCAACCCAGACACAAAATCCATCGTGATTCTATCCCATTTCCATTCAGGTATCATGATCGACTGAAGTAAACCCGTAGGCACTTGATGTTTCGCCTTCACTTGCTAACATATTAAACACTTTGAGACAAAATTGGAAATGTCTCGTTTCATGCCATGCCACCAAAACTGACGTCTCAGATCGTTGTACATTTTCGTACTCCCCGGGTGAATTGACATTCGGCTACAATGAGCTTCGTTCAGAATCATCGAAATGAGTTCTGAATTTCTTGGAACACACAACCGACTTCTGAACCTCATACAATCGTCATCATCAATTTGAAACTCTGATTCCATATTCGGAACACATTCAGCCCGTTTTGCAACCAATTCATCATTGACTTTCTGAGCTTCACGAATTTGATGAATCAACAATGGTTTGGCCTTTAATTCCGCCACTAACACATTGTCGGATAGAACAGACAAGTGTACATTCATCGCTCGTAAAGCAAACAGTGATTTACGGCTTAAGGAATCCGCAACCACATTAGCCTTTCCCGGGTGATAGTCAATGACAAGCTCATAATCTTTTAACAACTCGAGCCAACGTCTTTGTCGTAGATTTAAGTCTCTTTGAGTCATCAAATATTTGAGACTTTTGTGATCCGAAAATACATGGCACTTCTCACCAAATAAGTAATGTCGCCATATTTTCAAGGCGAACACAATGGCAGCTAGTTCAAGATCATGGGTCGGATAATTTTTCTCATGTGGCTTTAATTGTCTCGACGCATAGGCCACAACTCGACCTTCTTGCATCAATACGCAACCCAACCCAAGTAGGGATGCATCACTATAAATGACGAACTCCTTGCCTGATTCGGGCTGCACTAGAATTGGAGCTTTAGTCAAATAAGTTTTCAGTTGATCAAAACTTTTCTGACATTTTTCCGTCCATTCGAACTTAACATCTTTCTGAAGTAGTTTCGTCATCGGTGTGGCTATCATCGAGAAACCTTTTACAAACCGTCGGTAGTAACTGACAAGTCCCAAAAAGCTCCGAACCTCAGTAATATTTCTCGGAGGCTTCCAATTAAGTATGGCTGAAATTTTGCTCGGATCAACTCGAATACCCGATGCGGATACCACATGACCCAAGAAGCTAACCTCTCTTAACCAGAACTCACACTTACTGAACTTAGCATATAACTGCTTATCCCGTAAAGTTCACAACACTAATCTCAGGTGCTCAGCATGTTCGGTCTCATCTCTTGAATAGACCAAGATGTCATCAATGAACACAACTACGAACCGGTCCAAATACTGTCTGAAGATCTGATTCATCAAATCCATAAATACCGCAGGGGCATTAGTGAGCCCAAACGGCATCACTAAGAACTCGTAGTGACCGTATCTCGTTCTGAAAGCAGTTTTGGGTATATCCGAATCTCGAATTCGCAACTGGTAATAACCCGATCTCAAATCGTCAATACGCGGTAACGGATGTTTATTCTTTATTGTCACTCTATTCAGCTGACGATAGTCGATGCACAACCTCATGGTTCTGTCCTTCTTTTTCACAAACAATACTGGTGCACCCCAAGGAGAGAAACTTGGTCGAGCGAAACCTCTATCCGTCAATTCTTGCAACTGAGCTTTCAACTCTTTTAACTCGGTTGGTGCCATACGATACGGAGCTATCGAAATCAGCATAGTCCCAGGTACAAGCTCAATACCAAACTCTACCTCCCGAACAGGTGGTAAACCCGGTAATTCCTCGGGAAAAACATCTGGGTATTCACAAACCACTGGCACAGATTCGGGTTTCTTTTCTAACTCTTTGTCATCAAGTACATACGCAAGGTATGCTTCGCACCCCTTTCTTACATATTTCTGGGCCAACGCTGATGATATTACAGCTGGCAACCCCTTTAAGTCCGTAGACTCCACTCGGATTATCTCGTTATTTGCGCACCTCAATTCAAATAGTCTTGCTTTTGCAATTCACAACCGCATCATGCACGGTCAACCAATCTAAACTGAGGATAACATCAAATTCATCAAACGGAAAAAGCATCAAGTTCACCAGAAAATAGGAACCTCGAATTACTAGGGGACATTTCTTACACACTTTGTCGACAAGCATGTAACGACCCAAGGGATTTGACACCCGAATTACGAACTCAGTAGACTCAATAGGTAAAGTCTTACTGGATGCTAAGGTTTCACATATATAAGAATGAGTAGAACCGAGGTCAACCAAAGCAATCACATTAGAATCAAAGAGAGTAAAAGTACCGGTACTAACGTCTGGCGAGGAAGCATCCTCGCGTGCGCGTATAGCATAAGCTCTAGCAAGAGCACGAGCCTCAGATCTGGTCGTTGCATCTCTAGATCCTCTCTGACCACCACTAGCATTGCCCGTATTTCTAGATGGTCTACCTCGAGCAGTGGTAGCACCCGGTTTCCCACTCTGATTTACATTTTGTTCAGACAACCTCGGGCAATCTTTCATAAAGTGGTCAACTGACCCGCACTTGTAACAGGAGCGGTCATGGAATCTACAACTCCCCGAATGCCATTTATCACAATACTGGCACTCCACTCTGTCTCGACGATCAGTTCCAACACTGGCGACCGAAGTGACTCGTGCACTCACAGGGGGTCGATCGCGATCTCGTCTAGAAAAGCCCAAAGTTTTTCTAGATCGGCCTAAATCATCTCTAAATTTCTTCGATGACTGTTGAAAGGGCCTCCCCGAAGACCTCTTACGAAACTCCTTTGCTCCCATATCAGCTTTTCTTTTCTCCATACTGAGCTCCTCAGCTTTGGAAGCTCGCTCGACGAGTACCACAAATTCTCGAATTTTTAAAATGCCAACACACAGCTTTATATCATCATTCAGTCTATCCTCGAAACGTTTACACATCACGGCCTCTGAAGAAATGCATTCTCGCGCGTATCGGCTAAGCCTCACAAATTTTCGTTCATAGTCGGTAACCGACACGGAACCTTGTTTGAGTTCAAGAAATTCCTTTCATTTTTGGTCGATGAATCTCTGACTGATATACTTCTTTCGAAACTCGGTTTGAAAGAACTCCCAAGTTACTTGCTCTCTGGGCACAACAGAAGTCAACGTATTCCACCAATACTAGGCAGAATCACGTAGCAAGGAGATAGTACACTTTAGGCACTTATCGGGTGTGCAAGATAGCTCATCGAGTACCCGAATAGTGTTGTCCAACCAAAATTCAGCTTGCTCAGCATCATCGCTATCCGTAGCCTTAAATTTAGTAGCCCCGTATTTTCGGATTCTATCAACTGGGGGCTTATTTGACCTTATTTGGTCAGTTGCCAGAGGTATTGTAGGTGCGGGGGTGGCATTAGTCGGGAATGGAGGTTGTGGAACAGCCGTATTAGTTCGAATGTATTGGTTGAACCAATCATTCATCACGCTATAGAAAGCTTGTATAGCTTCATCATTCGGATTTCTAGTAATAGGTTGAGAGTCCGCCGGAGCTGTCCCTTGTGCGGGAGCAGGCGCTACACTCTCAAGATCATCAGCTACCGCTCGGTCGGGATCGGGATCCATTACTATAAATACACACATTTGCAAAAGTCAGAAATCACCACACTATCAAATAATCACATAATGGCATGTATAGCTAGACCCAAACGTAGTACGGTAGTCCTAGAATCGACTAAACCGTAGCTCTGATACCAATTTAATTGTAACACCCCGTACCCGAGACCGTTGCCGAAGTCGAACACGAGGTGCTAACAGACATAATACATTTATTTTCACAATCCATTTGAAAATTTTCCAGACAAGCTGGTTACTGCGTCACTACCGCCTTAAAAATCATATCTTGAGTTTCAAAACTCGAAAACCAGTTTCGTAAATTTTTCCTGAAACTAGACTCATATGTTCATCTACAAATTTTTTTCTAGAATTTTTGGTCGAGCCAATTAGTACAGTTTATTAGTTAAAGTCCCCCCCTGTTTCAGGGTTCGACTACACTGACCTTTGCACATTACGACTTGGATATCTCCCTGTACAGGGCTTCAATACTGATTCCGTTTGTTTCTAATGAAACTAGACTCAACAAGGAATCTATAAATGTAAGGAATGACTTCTAATTATCTCTAGTTAATTTATAATGAATTTCCAAAGCCGGAACAGGGAATCCAGAAACCGTTCTGGCCCTATTTCACGAAAACTTTAACATCTCATAATAGACTATTCATATGACCGTTCTGTTACTTTCCTATGAAAATAGATTCATCAAGGTTCGATTGCATAATTTGTTCACTATTTAATTCCATTCCTACTGCTGCCACATCACTGCTGCTGCCAGCATCAGCCTTTAGGGTAAACTTTACCTATTACATAGTTTCCATGATTCAACTAGCCCTTTAGCATATATAGCACAAAATATGATCATGATTAACCATTCCAATGGCTAATCGT
This sequence comes from Gossypium hirsutum, assembly GCF_007990345.1. Taxonomy (NCBI): domain Eukaryota; kingdom Viridiplantae; phylum Streptophyta; class Magnoliopsida; order Malvales; family Malvaceae; genus Gossypium; species Gossypium hirsutum. The sequence continues at coordinate 27,095,935 of NC_053427.1, read as the reverse complement.
TCCCAAACATTTCCATACCTCTTAATGAACATCATACAAGACGATTATAATATTAAGCTCAAAGTGTATATAAGCCATTTTCGCATGGCTATCCAAATTTATACAAAACCAAAGGGTCCATGACCAACAACAAAAAGGGTAGTCCTATACATGCCATTTCAAAGTTCAACCAAAAGTGTACCAAAAAGGGGCTTTGATAGTGTGGGAGACTTCGACTTCAATAATCCCGAGTCCGATAGCTGACGAACCCAAAATCTATAAAACAGAGAATCAAAGAAACGGAGTAAGCATTTAATGCTTAGTAAGTTTGAGCCATGAAATTAGACACAACCAAAGTATAGCAATCATATGGCTAAACGGATAATCTCATATGCACAAATTCTCAATATCATACTTACTTCACATTACCAATCCTTATATTCATACACAAAAGATCAACTTAGCCAAGGCCGGAAGCTCATTAATTTACTGAGCAAATATTATTTAAACGGAATCACCACCCTAATGCATTTACGAAACGTACCTCATCGTTGGGTTTTACGAGCGTATCAATTTAAATTATTACAGAAAGATCACTCGTTCCCAAACCAAGTACCTTCAGAGTTTAGCCGGATATAGCCACTAGCTTAAATGCCTTCGGGACTTAGCCCGGCTATAGTAACTTGCACAAATGCCTTCGGGACTTAGCCCGGTATAATAACTCACACAAATGCCTTCGGGACTTAGCCCGGAAGTAGTAGCTCGCACAAATGCCTTCGGGACTTAGCTCGAAATTAGTAGCTCGCACAAATGCCTTTGGGACTTAGCCCGGAATTAGCCACTAGCTCAAATGCTCTCGGGACTTAGCCCGATTATCATCTGAACATCCATGCACATATCAATAAATCATGACACATCTAATTTCATTTTCACAATTAGAGTTCAAACACAAGTCACGTATTAAGCATTCCCATTTCGGCTCACTAGCCACATACAAACAGCATGGTTTAGTTTGCTTTATAACACGATCTCTATGCACATACATTATGACTTAATCAAATCATAAACTAAGTCTCATTGCTCGAAAACTTACCTCCGATGTGGTCGAACGTTTTCGGCGGCTATTCGATAACTTTTTCCTTTCCCTTATCCAACTGTAGTCCTCTAAGCTCTTGAGCTAATTCAAACAAATTTAACTTATTAAAGTCTCATTATGCTAGCTTATGGCCGAATATGACAAGGAGCTTGATAGGTCATATGGCCACCTTTTAGCTCAAATACACAATGGTCATGCGCATTTTTAATCACATTAAGCAATTTAACACAATTCATTTGAACATCAAAAGAGAACCTCAAGGTACTTAGCCCATATATACATTAGGCATTAAAGTCACATATATATATGGAAATCATGAATCAAACTCAACATTTTAGCCCACACTCTCTTTTAGCCGATTATCTAAGCCAAGATAAAAGCATCAATATGCTTGCCTCTAACCGAACACATGCAACACCAACCTATCTCATGTGGCCGAATATACATGTCTAGGTTGAGGCCGAGTATATGCTTAATACTTCCTACAAATATGGTTACTTGTATTGACTACATACCATTTTGTTTCAAATTCAAAACTCGGCTAATACACATATACACACTAGTAAATCAAACACTAACATTTGCACTTCACCTTACTACCATTTCTCATCTAAATAACGTGAACAACAACCACATTTCTCTTCTACTTCCTACCATGGCCGAATGCATCACAACACCGTACCATTTCAATTTTGGTCATGGTTAAACAAAGAACTTAATGTCTCACTCAAAAATGCTAAAAAGAAGATTCAAGAGTCATCAATCCACCATCACATGCATCATTACAAAGCTTCACTTTTAGCATGGAAATGACATCAACACCAATCCACCTTAGCCGAATATCATCTCCATGACATAGCAAAGATTTGAACCATGGGCTAGTTAGAACTCAAGCTAACAACTAAAAACATGCATGAGTCTCATGGCACAACATCAAACATACCTTATCCTAGACACAAGTATGGCCGAACCTCCTCCTAATCCTCTTCCAAGCCAAACATGAAGCAAGAGCTCCTTCCTTCTTCCTTAGAACTTTCGGCCAAAAGAAATGAAAAAGGATGGACACTTTTTTTTTCTTTGTTTTCATCATATTCCCTTTCATTATTTTATTACCATGCTCCTTATTTTATTTTTCCTAACATACATCACTAACATAACATGTTTGTGACATATTTCCACCCATAGCATGGCCGACCACTATGCTTTAATTTGGCTAATTTGACATGCAAGGACAAGCATTTTCCCGCATATATTAATAGGCCTCTTTAACACTTGCCTAGCATATTTCTAAATTGTCTCACATAAGTCCCTACTAATAAATTTCACATACACTGACCAAATTAAAGTATGGAACTATCACACAAGCATTTACGCACATCATAAACACAGAATATAACCTTTAATTTTTTTATAAGACTCGGTTTCGTGGTCCCGAAACCACTTTCTGACTAGGGTCAATTTAGGGCTGTCATAGTAAATGACTGGTTTATGCTATAATTTGACTATTCTTTTTTAGTTTGACATTCTTCATATATGTATGATTTATGACATGACATTTTGCATAGGGATGGGTTATATGTTTTGGAGGAAGTGTACTGTATGATATGGTCACACAGGTCACACAATATGACTATAGACCTAAGGTTGCACGGGTTGCACAAGGCGATTGTGGACCTACTGATGGCTTAAAACCTATTATAGGCAGCTTCATTGCGTTACTATTACTGGCAGCATTACTGTGATATTTATAACTTTGTGCCACTATTGATGGCTTTGTGTCGCTATTAATGGCTTTGTGCCGCTATTAATGGCTTTGTGTCGCTACTGATGGCTTCGAGCCACTACTCATGACTTTGTGCCATATACGGATACTGGCAGCTTTGCTGCGTTACTGTTACTAGTAACTTTGCTGTAATATTGGTGTGTTGGCTGGGTGGGTCAACTTGGTCCCCACATCGTGTGTTGGTGGTACGGAGTGGTGAGTTGGCTGGATTGTGTAGGGTTGCATTATTGTACTGTATTGTTACTGCATTGGGCTAAGGCCCACACTGTTACTGTTATTGATATGGGCTTAGGCCCAGTCTATATTGTTCACTGTTTGTTTGTTATTGGGATTACACACTGAGTTTTCATAAACTCACCCATCTGTTTAACTGTTCAAGTAATCCTTAGGCAGATCGGTGCTGCGAGGGACTAGGAGATGGTGTGACAGCCCTAAAGTGACCCTAGTCGGAAAGCGGTTTCGGGACCGCTAAACCGAATCACCAAATTATTTGAATATGATAATTATTGTCTAAAATATGTGAATATGAATGTGTGAAAGTTTTAAGCTTCGATTTAGTTAATTGCATGTGAATTTAGTTAATAGGACTTATGTGAGAAAATTTAGAAATGTGCTAGGCAAATGTAAGTGGCCTATTAATGCATGTTATAAAGGTGATGTGTTTGCATGTCAAATTACCCAAAATTTGACTAGTGGCTGGCCATGCTATGGGATAAAAGGTATTATAAACCTTTTATGTTAGTGTTTTATGTTAGGAAAAATAAAATAAGGAGCATGGGCAATAAAAGAATAATGGTTAGTAGGATGATGAAAAAAAAAAAAAGAGGTTCTCATTTGTTTCTTCTTGACCGAAAAATCAAAGGAAGGAGGGGAAGAAAAGGTTGAAGAGGTTCGGCCATACTAGTATCTAGATTAAGGTATGTTTGATGATGTTCCATGAGATGCATGCATGTTTTAGTTGTTAGCTTGAGTTCTACCTAGCCCATGGTTTAAATCTTTGCTATGTGATGGAGATGATATTCGGCCATGGGTGTTGTCTTCTTGGTTGGTGTTTGATGTTGTGGTGATGATGCATGGAGATGAGTTAAGTTTCGGCTAAGGTGGAATTGTGTTGATGTCATTTGCATGCTAAATGTGAAGCTTTGTAATGATACATGTGATGGTGGATTGATGCCTCTTGGATTTTCTTTTTAGCATTTTTTTTTTAGTTAGACATTAGGTTCTTTGTTTAACCCATGACCAAAATTGAAATGGTATGGTGTCTTGATGCATTCGGCCATAGTAGGAAATATGGTTGTTGTTCATGTTATTTGCATGAGAAATGGTAGTAAGGTGAAGTGCAAATATTAGTATTTGATTACTAGGGTATATATGTGTATTGGCCGAGTTTTGAACTTGAAACAAAATGGTATGTAGTTAATACAAGTAACCATATTTGTAGGAAGTATTAAGCATATAATTGGCCTCAACATAGACATGCATATTCGGCCACATGAGATAGATTGGTGTTGCATGTATTCGGTTAGGGGCAAGCATATTGATGCTTTTATCTTGACTTAGATAATCGGCTCAAGGAGAATTTGTTAAAGTGCTTAGTTAATTGATATTAGGTTAATGATGTGTGTATTCGGTCATGAAGGTGCACATGAGGAAATGTTAGATTAATTGTATTAAATTGCTCAATGTGATTAAAAATGCGTATGACCACTTTGTATTTGAGCTAAAGGTGGCCATATGACCTATCAACTCCTTGTCATATTTGGCCATAAGCTAGCATAATGAGACTTTAATAAGTTAAATTTGCTTGAATTAGCTCAAGAGCTTAGAGGACCAAAGTTGGACAAGGGAAAGGAAAAAGTGATCGAATAGCCGCCGAAATCGTTCGACAACATCCGAAGTAAGTTTTTGAGTAATGGATCTTAGATTATGATTCGATTAGATCATGTTTTAAGTAAATTAACATCATGCTCTTTGTATGTACTATTGAGCCGAAAATGATAATGCTTGATAAGTGACTTGTGTTTGAATTCTAGTTATGAAAACGAAATATAGATGTGTCATGATTTATTGATATGTGCATGGATATTTGGATGATAACCGGGCTAAGTCCCGAAGGCATTTGTGCTAGTGACTAATTCCGGGCTAAGCCCGAAGGCATTTGTCCGAGCTACTATATCCGGGCTAAGTCCCGAAAGCATTTGTGCGAGTTACTATAACCGGGCTAAGTCCCGAAGGCATTTGAGCAAGTAGTTATATCCGGCTAAATTCCGAAGGTACTTGGTTTGGGAATGAGCGATCTTGCTGTAATAATTTCAATTAATACGCTCGTAAAATTCCAACGATGAGGTACGTTTCGTATATGCATTGGAGTAGTTGATTCCTTTTAAATATTATTCGCTCAGTCAATTAATGAGCTTCCGGCCTTTGGTTAAGTTGATCCCTTATGTGTGAATATAAGGGTTGGAAATGTGAAGTAGGACTGATTTTTTTTGAGAATATGTGTATATGAAATTATCCGTTTAGTTATATGAATGCTATACTTTAGTTGTGCCTAATTTAATTGCTCAAAACTTACTAAGCATTAAATGCTTACTCCGTTCTTTGAATCTCTGCTTTATAGATTTTGGTTCGTCAGCTATCGGACTCGAGATTGTCGAAGTCGAAGTCGTCCACACTATCAAAGCCCTTTTGGTACACTTTTGGTTGAACTCTGAAAATGGCATGTATAGAACTACCCTTTTGTTGTTGGTCATGTACCCTTTGGTTTTGTATAAATTTGGATAGCCATGCGAAAATGGCTTATATATATACTTTGAGCATAGCATTATAATCGTTTTGTACGTTGTTCATTGAGAGGTATGGAAATGTTTGGTAATGATTAGCCATTGGAATGGTTAATCATGATCATTTTGGTGCTTTGTATGACAAGTTCTAGTTGATTCATGGAAAACCATGAAATAGGTAAAGTTTACCTTAAAAACAGATGCTGACAGCAGCAGTGGTGTGGATTTGAAAAATCACTAAAAATATTAGGGATGGAATTAAATAGTTAATAAATTATGTAATCGAACCTTGATGAATCTACTTTCATATGGAAGAAACGAAATGATCATATGAGTCGTATTTTAAGAGATGTTTAAGTTTTCGTGGAACAGGGCCAGAGCGATTTCTGGATCCCCTGATCTGACTTTGGAAATTCACTATAAATTAACCAGAGATAATTAGAAGTCATTACATATATGTATAGATTCCTTTTTGAGTATAGTTTCATTAGAAACAAACGGCATAAGTATTGAAGCCCTGTACAAGGAGATATCTAAGTCGTAATGCATGAAGGTCAGAGTAGTCGAACCCTGAAACAGGGGAGACTTTAACTAATAAACTGTACTAATTGGCCCAACCAAAAATTCTAGAAAAACATTTGTAGAAGGATATGTGAGTCTAGTTTCAGGTAAAATTTACGAAACTGGTTTTCGAGTTTTGGAACTCAAGATATGGTTTTTAAGGTGACAGTGACGCAGTTAGCCAGCTTGTCTGGAAATTTTTAAAATGAACTGTGTTTTACAATGAAATAAGTCCGTAAATACCTCGTGTTCGACTCCGGCCACGGTATCGGGTACGGGGTGTTACAAATGGCCACACTATTGCTTCTGTTTCTTTTATTTGCTATTAGATTTTGTTTTGGATTTTAATTTATGTAATAGGGCCTCTCTAATTTTCTAGATTTTAATTTGGGATTTTTGTTTATTATGTTTTATATCTGGTAAAAGTATAACGTGGCTTTCCAAAACGATAACTATTTTCAAAACACTACTTTTCACAACACTTTTGAAATGCTTCCGCAATAAACAGAGTTTTAAAAGTAACGACAATTTAAAATGAATAACGAATAGCTAGAATGAATTGAGTTCTAACAAAGAGGCTTTTAATTTCCAAACGGGTATTCATCAGCAAGAGCAAGTTTTTAAAAAGCGCTCCAATATGACACCGCCAGATTCAGCCACAGCGTCTAGGCCGGGTTTAGGGTGTTACAGAATTTTCCTACAATAACAGTTTTCGGTCAAGTATGAAGATGGTACCTAATGAGGCATTGTATAGCCGAAAATGCTGAATCTCATTGTACTGGATAGAGCTCAGTGAGAATCATATTCACGGGGTTGACTTGGTTAGAGAAACATAAGAAAAAGTAAGGGTGATTCGTGATTGTTTGAAAACTGCTTCAGATAGACAAAAGTCATACGCAGATTTGAAAAGAAGAGAGATTGAATTTCAGATTGGTGATAAGGTATTTTTGAAAGTATCTCCATGGAAGAAAATTCTAAGATTTGGCCATAAAGGCAAGTTCAGTCTACGATTTGTTGGGCCGTATGAGATTACCGAAAGAATAGGACCGATAGCATATCGGTTAGCTTTGCCAACTGAGTTGGAGAAGATCCACAACGTGTTTCATGTGTCTATGTTGCATCGTTATAGATCAGACCCTTCGCATGTAATTTCACCAACAGAAGTTGAGATTCATCTAGATATGACTTATGGTGAGGAACCGATCAAGATATTAGCCTAGGAAGTAAAACAATTGAGAAATAAAAGTATAGCTCTTGTGAAAGTGTAGTGGCAGAGACATGGGGTTGAAGAGGCTACTTGGGAGCCCGAGGAGGCAATAAGAAAATAGTACCCAAACCAATTTTTCGGTAAGATTTTCGGGGACGAAAATCTCTAAAGGAGGAGAGTTGTAATAGCCCGATTTTGGAGCTAGTCAGACCAGTGGTTTCGGGACCACGACTCTGAAGTAAAAAAATCCATTTTTATTATATTTTTATGGTCTATAGTTTTATAGAACTATTCTGTGAAAATCTCATTCGAAAATTTTGACGTTTGGGCACTCAATTTAGTCAAAAGGACTAAATCGTAAAAGATGCAAAAGTTGAGTTCTACTTGTTAAAGGTGTCCAATTGCTATGAGATTTTAAATTAGAGGTTCTTATATAATAATTAGACCATTTGTTAAGTTAGTGGACAAAAATGGACATGGTGAGGTAAAATTTTAAAGTTTGGCAAAAAGGGCATTTTAGCCATTTGGTAAATAAAATAATAAAAAGGGAAAAAAAGTCAAAATTGGTGTCCATCTTCTTCACCTTGGCCGAATTTTACAAGGAGACCATAGCTAAGTTTTCTTCAACTTTCAAGCTTGATTGTAAGTACATCCTAGCTCCATTTTTAATGCTCTTTACATTTTTTAAGTCCTCGTAACTAGATTTACCTATTTCTACCATTATTTTGAAGTAGGTTTCATGTTTAAAAAATTTCCCATGTGTGACATTCATATATTTTGATGTTTAATGGAAGATATTGTATGCTTAAGGTGTGATAAACAACTTTTACTAAGTGATTTTTAGTGAAAATGCATAAAAAGGACTTATTTGTAAAAGTTGTGAAAATGGGTAGTAGAAATGTGATTTGATGAAAAATGTGAGTTGTTATTAGCATGATTTAGGTTCGGCTAGGCTTGTTAACAAAGAAAATGGATACATTTCATTTTACGAGACTAAAGACTAATATGTAAATATGTCAAAGTTTAGGGGCAAAAATGTAATTTTTCATAAGTTGATTTTTGGACAGCATTGAGTAATTTGATAATTAAAGAAGTTAAAATTTCTATTATAGATCAAGAAAAATGAAGTTCAGACCTTGGTTGAGGGAAAAATAAGGTTATTGATGATTAGGTCCATTTCCTACTATTTTGTACCGAGGTAAGTTTGTATGTAAATAATGCAATATTGTATTATGTATTTATCATTTAATATTGCATAAATTGTACGATTGTTTCTATGGAAATATTCAACGAAATTTTGACGATGAGAAAATCCCAGTTGAACCTTAGGAATAGTTTAGGATATAAGTGACATGTCATTAAGAAAACCATGTGTTATGTGATCTATGTGAATCCGGTGCTGGTCATGTACGTCCTACCTAGTCTAGCATGTATTGTGGATACCTGACAGCTTGTGTGAGTAGCCCGTGTAGCTATGTCTTGACTGACAGCTTGTGTAAGAAGGCTCGTGAGTAGCTTGTGCGTGAGCCCTATGTGTTATGAGATATGAGGTAACACTGGCTACATATGTGGCACTTATGTGCAAGACATTTCGTGTATCCGATAGTATTCCAAGTGTTCAATGGGTAATCCAAAGAGTATATCAAAGTTGACAAAGTACGCAACTATGTTATGAGTTGGTACAGGTATGTATGTAAAACTCATGAGTATGGACTTTATTATGAGATAAACTCTTGGTAAGAATGCTAATGAGTAAGTTATGCCTAAGACATATGATGATATTTATGTTAACTTATGTTGAGTGGTTTTATGATTAATGTATAATTTATGTTGCTTATTATTTGCATGCAAACTAACTAAGCTTTAAATCTTACTCCCTTTTTCTTTCTATTCCTTATAGTGTCGCCAAGCTAGCTCGGGGATCGAGGAATGTCAGAGCTCGATTCACACTATCAAACGATTGTTTTGTGTACATTTGGTTTTAATATTTTGAGTATGGCATGTATGGGGACTTGGTCATTTTGTTATGTGTGATATTGGTTTAGCCAAATGTGTTGGCATTGTAATAGTTAATGATACATTTTGTATATGGCCATTGGAAGTTGGCTAATATTAACCTTATTGGTAATTGGTATGTTTATGTGATGATGCTTATCATGAACATGAAATTGGCATGAATGGAAAAGAAAGTATGTGATGTTTATGCATGATAGACGTTATTATGTTCAAATGATGTAATGATATCTTGTTTGTGGCTACTTTGGTTGTATGTATATGCTTGGATTGGTATTTCCTGTTGTTGTGTAGGTTGGTGCAAGTAAGGGTGGAAAAATGGCTTGGTAAATAGCCTTATTTTTTTCTACATAGGAAGAGACACGACCGTGTGTCTCAGCCGTGAGACAGACACGGCCTAGGGACATGGGTGTGTGTCTAGTACATGTGAAGTCTGCACCTATTTTATGAAAATTTCAAAAATTAAATTCACCACGGTCTAGCATACGGGCGTGTGACTTGGCCGTGTGACTTCCTTTGGTGCATGACGTCATAAACAGAGAGTTATATGGGTTAGGGACATGGGCGTGTGTGACCACATGACCTATCCACACTGGCGTGTCCCAAGCCACATGGGCGTGTGACCCTTTGTGAAAAATTTTCTAAGTGTTGAAGAATTTTCTAGAGTTCTTGGTTTAGTCCTGAACCACCTCCATTGCATGTTTAAAGCCTCGTAGCCTTGTTTTAGGGACGACATGATTGAAAATGAAAAGTTCTAAATTTGGATGGGAGTTTATGCCTTGGTTTGTATGTTAGCTTGTGTTTTAAGTCTGGTAATACCTCGTACCCTATTCTAGAGTTGGATACGGGTAAGGGGTGTTACGGTTTATTCATCGGTCTCTTTCTCAATTCTTTTGCCTCCGAATTAGCTTTCCTCTTTTCTCGGCTAAAGTCTTTGGCTTTACAAGCCTAGTCGACTAACACAACAAATTCTTTCAAATCTAAAATCCTGACCAGAAGTTTAATTTCTTTGTTCATCTAGTCAACAAACCGCTTACATATAATCTCTTCAGTAGAAACATACTCTCGAGCATATTTACTCAATCGCACAAATTCTCTCTTGTACTCAGTTACAGTCATACGGCCTTGTTTCAATTCTAAAAACTCTTTGTGCTTTTGATCCAGAAACCGTTGGCTTATATATTTCTTCCTAAACTCAATCTAAAAGAATTCCCAGGTAATCCGTTCTCTAGGTAGAATAGATACTAGAGTATTCCACCATTGGTATGCAGTGTCCCTCGGAAGTGATATAGCGCATTTTAAACATTCAGCCGGTGTGCAAGAAAGCTCATCAAACACTCAAATCATATTTTCAAGCCAAAACTCGACTCTCTCAGGATCATCATCAACATTAGGTCTGAACTCTTCAGCCCGTGATTACGGATCTTATCAACTGGAGGTTTATTCAATCTTAAAAGCTTGACTCCTTAAGAAGCTACAGAAATAGTTGGGGATTAGGAGGGGATAGAGGTTGTTGAGCAGTTGGGTTCATTCGGATATATTGTGTGAACCACTCGTTCATCATTTGGAAGAAGGCTTCTTTAGCCTCTCCTCCCTGGCTATCCGATATGAGTCTAGAATCAGATGGCACTGTCCCTTTAGCGGGAGTTGGCGCATTACTTTTAACCTCATCAGCTATAGCTCGATTGAGATCCATTTATTATATGAAAACATAGTTTAAATTGTCAAGAGTCATCACACTATCACAGTTTATATATGCCATGTATAGCTAGACTCTCATATATGCTATGTTAGTCCTAGAATCTACTAAACCGTAGCTCTGATACCAATAAATGTAACACCCCTCACTCGTATTCAACGCTGAAATAGGGTTACGGAGAATTACCAGACTTACAACACATTTAAACATACTTTTCCCATACATTTAATCAATACATACAATCATCGTTCAATCTCAATCAATTTGTCCCAAATATGAGCCTACTAGGCCCTAAACATACTGTAACACCCCTCACATATACTCGATCCTGGGATAAGATTCGAGGCATTACCAGGACTTTGCATTTTGAAATGTACCAAATTGGATCACCAAGTTTCACTCAAAATTTAAGCTTTTCATCCATGAACAACTCGTCCCTTATATAGGCCTTCGAGGCCTATAACATACCTGAAGGCAGTACGGGACAAATTCGGGTACGTTCGATAAACCTTCGGCTCCTTAGAAAATTTTTCCTTATTATCAAGTGTCACACGCCCGTGTAGGTAGGCCGTGTGGACTCACACACCCGTGTGACTTGGGGCACGCCCATGCCCTTCCGCTGTGTGCAACACTGACTTATCAACACGGCCATGGCACACACCCATGCTGCCTGCTCGTAGACGACACTGTCTTTTTCACACGGCCATGGTGCACGCCCATGTGGCCTACCCGTGTAAACCTTTGAGCTTAAATTTTAAGTGCAGGGGACACACGGCCATAGCACACACCCATGGGATGGAACCGTGTGTCACACATGGCCTAGACACACACCCGTGTGTCTAACCATGTGAACTCTAATAGGCTATTTTCCAAGCCTGTAGTCACCGCTTTCTACTACATGTACTTAGTGGTTACCAAATTGAAAGTAAAACACAATTATACACTTGTAAATAATCTTGATTAAACTAAATGTATGGAAACCTCAGATCATTAGTTTCATACATGATAGGTTATTTCTCATTTAGTGTTTATGGGTTCCCATGTCACTTTAATTCATCCGAAATTGGCTCATTCATGTGACTCATTGCCAATTGGTAACGGCCCATCACTTATAATTAAAACCATGCATAAATTCGTAGGTCATAGCCTACTTCAATTAAGCCAATTTTCGTGGCCATATACAAAGAAATAAACATATTTTTACATGCCTTCATTTGGAAAATCAAATGACACATATAACAAAAATACTCAAAAACACTATACATGCCATTGAACAAAATAAACTAAGTCTTTATACTAAAGCTTGTCTAGTTGATAGTGTGTTGATTCTCCAATCGTCTTCTAGTCCTTATGAGTTCTTGAGCTCTGCGAGACAGGGAAAAAGGGAGGGTTAAGCATTTTCATGATTAGTAAGCTCGAATAACTGGAAAGTAAACTTACTGAGTAATTAGCATACATCCATACTTAAATCATGAAATCATTAATTATAAAATGATTTCCTATCACATGCACTCAGTCAATGAGTTAGTCACATAACAAAGCATCATGTAATTTATGTAGATGAGCTCATCATTCATCATTTTATTTACATACATCATATTAATCCCGTTGAGTTTCTAGGAAATCTTGATGGAATACCCATTATCCGTCAATTCTTATGAATGATCATTTCATATGTACGCACTCCCGCAAACTCACATGTAACACCCTAAATTTGGGGCCTAGAAGAGTTGGGCTTTGAGTTTGGGATTTGGATAGAAGAAAACCTAAATAATTAAGAAGTTTTAAATATTATCGTTTAAGAAAAAAATTTTGAATTAAATTACTACTAGAAAATTTTTACTGTATTTATTATTACGGATATTTTAAATTTTTATGATTAGATATATTTATAAAATTATTATTATAATTATTATTATTAGATAAGAAAAAAATAAAAATATATATATTCATAAAAGTATTGTTGTTTTGTTGTTTAAACTCTAGGAAAAAAATTGTTTTAATTTTTGCCTCATAGAGGGAATCTGGGCATAAGGCTTATAAAATAAATTGGGCAAGACTGGGCATGAAGAAGCGTACCTGGCCCAGTGGTTAGCATGCTAGGTAGTGGGAAGGAGAGCTGGGGTTTGACTCCCAACATGTACAAAAGTGTTTTATTTTTTCTTTATATTAGGGAACGGCGCAGGGAAGCCTTATATATAGTTGAGGTTAAAAGGTAACACAAAGGGAAGCTCGGTCCAGAGGCAGAGGCACTGGGAGTGCGGTATAGTGCCTAGGTACGAGGGTCGGTGCATGCAAAGGCTTCTTTTTATTTTAGAAGCTAGGTCGCACTAAATTAAGGTTTAAGAATAGTTGTGACCGAGTTATGCTACAAGGACGCTTGTGGCGCAGTGGCAGTAGGGTGCTAGGAGTTCTACAAGGGCAAAGGTTCGAGTTGCGTGGAAGGCGAAATTCCTCTTTTATTTTTAAGCAGACCAAAGCTTCCGCAGGTAAGGTTTATAATTAATTTTAACCATATATTAGTAAAGGAGAAAACATGGTGCAGGGGCCAGCAGCTCGGGCGAAGGCACAAGGGCGCAAGACAGACGAAGGTCTGGGGCTCGAGCTTCACCTTGCGCACGCAAGGCTGTGATTTTTGTTGCGTGCATGGGGAAGGAGTTAGGGTCTGATTACGACTCTTGGAAGCATGCTGAGGCGGTGCAAACGGTGGGCTGATCGGTCAAGAGTTTGAATGGAATTCAAGCATTGAATGTGACCAAAAATCAAGGAGCAATTCGGGGAATTGGAATTCCTATGCCGAAAAACACTCACTCGGCCATTGCAAATAAGTGCCGTATATTTTTGCCTTTAGGATTCAGTTTTTTCTTCTTCTTTTCTTTTCTTTTCTTTTATCTTCATCTACTTTCTCTTCTTCTTTTCCCCCATAGCCGAATCATTCTACTATTTTACTCATCTCCACTTTCTAATCATTTGTTCCTAAGCTTTATACACAAAAGCCAAAATCCCGAAAGCCTATATTTCTTCTGTGCTGATTTCTCCTAGCCAAACCCTCTGATTCTTCTCCATCTTGTGGCCGATTCTATCTTCTTCTAAACCCTAAAGTTCTATCGACAAAGCCACTACAAAACTCTCATATCTCATCTTCTTCACTGTTTCAAAAAGTCGAAAACCCCATAGTTTAGGGGCATAGCCGAATCTTTAGACCAGAAAAGGACCGACTTCTGCTAGGGTTTGAAGGTTAGATCTACATCAGAATCAAATAAGAAGTAAAGTGGAATCGTTGGCTGAAGGAACCGGTGGTAAGTTTTTGAAACTGTTTCTTTATTTCAGGAGTTAAGAAAAACCGAAACCCTTATGGGTGGCTAGCGTTTTGGACTAAGCATTTTGTGCCTCTTTCTATTTGGTTGTGTAAGCGTTAGCATGGACAAGGGGACGTATAGCAAAGGGCTTGAAGACTAATTCGGTTGGCTCATCAGATCTACCCATATTTCGGTAAAAGGTAAAGAACTCTGGGATCTAAGGCTGTGTTGGCTGAAAATGGTAAGGGGTTAAATATGTAGTTCATTTTCGATATTTAGATTGATGTGTTAGTAATCCAATTGTAGGCAGTTTGTGTGAGGATCTCGCCAATGTACCATTCTAAATCAGGTGTGTATCGAACACCCTCTCATAGTTCAATTCGACAAAAGCCGAAATGCCGAAATTTTGGTATTTCGTGGGCTTGTGAGTGTGCGAGTGCTCACAAGACATTTAGAAATCATTAGATCTAAAATCGCAAAGTGGTGAGTTAGTCGTGTGTGAAATTTCGTGCACTCTGGTAATTGGGCCTCGATAGGCTAGAACTAGGCCCAATGGGCCTACGGGCTCATGCGGGTTAATAAAAAAATAATAAAAATATGTATAATAATAAAAACAAATAGGCAATAAGTATGTTCTGTTAGACTGTGGAATCGAAACTGCTTAAACCGGTAAACTGGTCATAAAACTTGAATTAAATGGGCTTAAATTGCTAGTGGACGCTGTAGGGCCCACTAGGGGTTTTAGGGCCCAATGGCTAAAACTATGAAATTGAGACAAATAAATTATTGCGATGACAAATGGGCTAGTAAGGACAGTAACATTCGTGAGAAACCTTAAAGCTGATAAAATTACTGAAATACCTTTATAGGTAGAAAATTTACAGATTTACCCCTAGGAGCAAAATTACTGATGTACCCCTAGGGTTAAGGTTGACCTGAATGCATGTTTAACTGTTACTATTTACTGCATGCCATGTTATTATTATCTGATGCATGGGACTGGGTTATTGATGGAGGAAGTACTAAAAGTGGCTTGTCCATGTACTCGAGGCCTTGCCTCAACTTACTGATATTTGAGCAGCAATGCAGCAACTCTGGAGTGTAGGGCTGGGTGGGTTGAGCTATTCCCCACATGGAGTGTAGGGCTGGTACGGGTGGAGTGTAGCGATCGGTTATTGGCTAGGTTGGGCTTGCATACACGAATATGTCTGTTCTGTTCTGGAATGGGCCTATGGACGATATTGTTATCTAAAAAGGGGCTAAGGCCGAGTTTACTGTATTCTGAAAAGGGTTTCAGCCCAATACCTGCTGTTATCTGAATAGGGCTTAGGCCCAATGGGCTTGAGCTGACTTGGGCTTTGGATGGGTTTTCCATACACACTGAGTTTCCCAAACTCACCCCTTTCTCTTCCATCCTTGCAGGTGAGCCCTAGTTGGTGGACTTGGAGCTTGGCGGGATTCAGAGTGGCCACGAAGATTAAATTTCTGGTTTTTAAATAAGTTTCAATTAGCTTCCTTTTAAATTTCGCAATTATTTTTTATTATTTCTATTTTGGTTAAAGTTGTAATAAGGCCGCTTTATTATTTTTATTTTGGGTTTTTAAATTACTTAAATCGTTTTCAACTTGATATTCACATCACTTAAATTGATTCCTTAAAATTGGTTAGCTCTAGGGCGCGTTTTATAAAAGTTACTTATTTTCAAAATATCACGATAACCGAGCAAAGCTTCCGCAACGTAAATGTTTCCAAAGGAAATAAATATTTTAAATAGACTTAAACTTAATTTGTTGTTCATGGACAAGTAATAAGCTTAAAGTGTGGCAGTGGATGTGTGCATGTCTAGGATTGGATCATGGAAGAGTTAGGTACTTAAACAGTCTAATTGACTCACCTCCTCTTTTCTTGAATCCTACCTGGTGCGCAGCTTCCATTCAATTTAATTTAAAACAAAAATATTCTTTAAACACTAAGAAAGATTTTAGATAAAGCATGACTTCTCTAATAACGCTTCAACGTGACATGCCAGATTCGGTCGTAACGTCTAGGCTGGGTTTGGGGTATGACATCACATCTCATGGCAGGATTACCAGTCCAGGCTAAACCCCCCATATCATGAACTCATAAGGTGATGTCGGGATTATCAGTCCAGGCTAAATCCCTTATTGCGACAAACACCCTTACTAAGTTTGGATCTGAATTACTAGTCCAAGCTAAATTCAAATCCTAATCGGATTACCTGTCTGGGATAAATCCATAATGCACACATATCATTCGGGAGGCTTAATCATTCAAGGAACACCCGTCCGAGCTAGATCCTTTTCATACTTGAGATCACGGATTACCCGTCCGGGCTAAATCTTTACTGTAAGACATGTAGGATCTCTTTACACATATCAATAAGAGGTTTATCCATCGAATTCCCTTTGTCAACCTCAACCAAGACATTTTTCAAATGTTACCATCAAATATATATTTCCATGATATTTCATGCCAATAATAAATGCAATCATCATGTATTCATAAATCATTCAATCATGCATATTAGGGGTTTACATTAAGTTATCCGAACTTACCTGTATTTTTTTCGGAGTTGTGTTTCGGTTATTTCGAAACCTTGCGTTTACCTCGATAGACCTCCGAAATTTGTTCCTCGGGGTCTATAAAAATAAAATTAACTCATTAGGACACTACATTACACATTTCATGTTTAATATTTACCCCCGGTCTAAATGACCGTTTTGCCCCTAACCTTTCACATTTTTACTATTTAGTCCCTAGGCTCGTATAATGAAACACATGCACTTTCTATCTTACCCAAGCCTAGCCGAACACTTTTCCTTCTTATGGTAGCCCACATTTTCCATTATTTTTTCATTTCTACCACACGTTTACATCTTTTGCAAAATAGTCCCTATAAGGGTTTTTCATGAAAATCAACTAGGAAAATATATTTAATTCATATTCATCTTTCATATTCCTCCATAATCCATCAAAATACAAGCAACTCATGCATGGGTAAATTTTTAAACATGAACCCTAGCATGAAATATCGGTAGAAATGGAGAGAGCAAGCTACCGGGATTTCGAAAATACAAAGAACATTAAAAACAGGGCTTGGAAGCACTCACTATTGAGCTTGGAAAGCTTGAAAACCCTAGCTATAGAAACTCTAGAAATTTTGGCAGCATGGAGAAGAAGAATGGCTGATTTTTGGTTCATTTTTCCCATTTTATTTCACTTAAATGCCAAATGACCAAAATGCCCTTAAGCCCTTTCTTTGAAATTTCATCCATGCAAGCCCATTTTTGTCCAAAAATTTAGAAATTGGGAAAATTCCTCCTGAAGACCTTCTATTTTATAATCTAAAACAATTTTATGCAAATTGATTCTAGAAATCAAGTTTTGTAATTTATTCAATTTAGTCCCTAATTTCCAATTGAACACCTTACTCAAAGAATTTCTTCATGAAACTTTAACACATGCATATACTCATATTCTAGGCCTTATAATAATCATGAAATAAATATTTTGATGTCAGATTTGTGGTCCCGAAACCACTATTCTGACTAGGCCCTATTTCGGGATGTTACAAATACATTGGAAGTGGATCGAGACTAAACTGATAACTTAAAAAACTTTCACAAAACTTTGAAAGTTTTCTCAAAATAGGGAACACACACTCGTATGGCCAGACACACGGCCACCAGACATGCCCGTGTCACAGGCCGTGTCGAAATTCGAAATAGGAGCACATGGTCGTGTCCCAGCCAGTGTCCGACCCTGTATAACCCTCTGACTTGGGTCACATGGCGAACACACACGCCTGTGTGCCCTAAAAATGGCCATACACGCCCGTGTGCCAGGCCTTGTGCTAGGTCGTGCCAAACCTATAGGGTATACTGAGTTATGCCACACAACCAAGTCACACGCCCGTGTGTGAGGCCTTGTGGAGCATACTGACTTGATTTAAAATTCAAAACTAGGGGACACATGGCCATATACTAAGCTGTGCATCACACATAGCTAAGACGCACGCCCATGTCTCTACCTGTATGGACAAAAATAGGTTATTTACTAAGCCAATTTGCCACCCAAACTTGTGCTCACCTACATCAACTCAATTATACCAATATATAACATCAATAGGCATTTTAAAACAATCATTTCAAGCCTAGATCATGCATAATCTAAACCACTTTTCCCAATATACAAATCTTAAACTATACCATACCATTCGTACTAAAATTTATATGCAATTCAACTAACTAAACCTTTCTCAAACATACATCATTTTACACCAAACCACAAGCACAATTCATGCCTAAAATCAACTATTCATCATTTACCATATCAATATGCACAAACCTCAAAATATAAGCCAATCACATATTCATCCATTAATTCACCATGACAACCATATATGCACATATATGTACATAACTAAATCCACCAAATTAAGCCAACTCTCATGGCTATATTTACAAAACAAAACATATACATTTACAAGCCATTACAAATATCCAAAATCATTATCAACCTATAATCATAATGACTCGAAATACCTATACATGCCATATACTTAAAATATCAAAGTTCATAGGTACCACGTGATAGGTAGATAGTATGAAGCGATCTCCGACGATTCCCGAATCCGAGCTAGCTTTGAATTCACTATAAAACATAGAGAAATAAATGATGTAAGCTATAAAGCCTAGTAAGCTCATATGAAATAAACTTAATGCAATCACTTAAATATAAAACAATAATTTGAATACACCAATATGTAGTTTACATTAGCTAACAAACCTTTCAAATACTCACTCACAAACCTATATACTTTCATCATCATTTATTTGTGTCAATGCCAAAATAGTTTATGCACACACCTGTACTATTTCGTACCAATCACATATACATTCTCGTCTTTCATTTACCTATTGAACCATTCGGAATAGAAGTCGGATAGTACCTATACCATGGCTCAAAGCCAAATCAAGGTAACTTATCTCCGAAGTACTAAAAACAGGGCCCGAACCCAAATCAGTATAATTCACACCTAAACTGCTATATCATGGCCCGAAGCCAACTCAATGTATTCCTTAATGACATGTCACTAGCATCCTAAACTATTCTTAAGGTTCAACCGGAATTTTGAATGGCAAATCATCGTCAAATCACTATCGCTCATCTTCACAATCTCATATTCGCAATTTATGCAATATCAAAGCATATGAAATACATTTGTATTGAAATTTATTACATACGAACTTACCTCAAATGTGGAAATGACGAAATAAGTCGATTAGTCGATAACTTTAGTTTTCCCCAATCTAGATCGAAATTCCACTTTTCTTGATCTAAATATATTCAAAATTAACTTATTTAATCATCTATTTATTCGATTCAATCCAAAATATACATTAGAGATATTTTGCACATTTGCCCCTAAACTTTCACATTTTTACAATTTAGCCCTTATTACATAGAATCACAAATTCATGAAATTTCTTCAATACCCATGATAACCAGATTACCATAATGCCTCTAGCAGCCCGTATTCATCAACTTTTCATACATTTAACCACATATTTTCACATTTTCACAAATAAATCCCTATTTTTCATTTTCACTAAAAATCACTTAACAAAACTTGTATATTTCACAACAAACATTCATAATCTATCATCAAACATCAAAACAAACATGAATTCATCAATGGCATCATTCAAAATCTTTAACAGTTTTGCAAAATAGTCCCTGGGCTAACTAGACCTACCTACAACTATCTTAAAAACATAGAAATCATTAAAAACGGGACCAAAAATTGTCTTACATGCTAAATATACCATGGACGAAAATTCCAAGCTTTGAAATGGTGTTTTCCATCCCTAATTTTGGTGGTTTCTCACCTTAATGAAGATGACAACTTAATTTCCTTTTTGTTTTATTGTACTTAATAACTTAACTACTAATTTAACCATAATTTTTAGCCTTTATAATTTCATTTATAATATCCATAAATGTCCACTTAAACAACCAATGGTATATTTATTGCATAAGGACCTCCATTATTAAATTTCATAACTATTAGATACCTTTAACTAATAGAACATAACTTTTGCACTTTACGCAATTTAGTCCTTTTTACCGAATTAAGCATTCAAACGATAAAATTACTTCATTAAACTTTCACACATATATGTTATCATGCTGTAAACACTTAAAATAATATTAAAATAATTTTTTGACCTCAGACTTGTGGTTTTAAAACCACTATTCTGATTTGATAAAAAAATGGGTTGTTACAGAACATGCAAACAATTAATCCAAAATATACTCAACAAAACCAATATAAATGTCTATCCTATTGCCTTAACTTATATACTCAAGAATGATTAAGAACACCTACTATAACGACTAAAGTATAGCTTGGTTCAAACGTTCGACGGCCACATTGCTCACACCAGCACTAAGTATCTACGATTGTAAAAATGGAGTGGGTGAGCTTTACAAGCTCAGTGAATGCTTAGAGTAACCACTTGTGCAAACAAGTCATCAAGCAACATCAAGGCAACATATAGCATATTGTTTAACTTATGCAACTTGCATACAATTTCATGTATACATATATAATCATGCATTTAATCACAAGAATCACATACAAGTACAAATTATGATAGATTGGCTCTTGAGAGGATGAAACATAAATGGACTTTATTACCACACATCGGATACACGGATCTCCTCCACACCACACATAGACTCATTGAGTCAATCATATCCTATATGTGAAGCGCATAGCTAACCCTCTCTAACACACCACACATTCATATCCCGATGACTGGAGCTTGGTTCACATTCCCTTAATTCTCTGAGTTCTATCCCTGGGCCTTAGTGCCCCAATATCACAACACATGTAAATGAGTACTCATAATCTTATGGCATGCCAACTATATCCAACGGTCTCATTAAATCACAAGGCCAAAATATCTATAATAAAAACACATAATTACGTATTGATTTTTCTACACATTTTCATTGCACATTCATATTCATATCACATTATAATCTCTATCACATGGCACGTTTAACATACCCTCATAATCACATACACAACAGTCATCTCATATTCATGGAATTTGTTCTACCGTTACATTTATATTCACAAGTTTGCAATCTCAATTTCCACAACATACATACAACTCATTCTGTCAAAAATGTGAGAACACTTACACTCAAAATTTAGAGTAGGGGTTTAGACTACTTCTAAATTCCAAAATAGACAGCAATTCGCTTGCGAGCAATTATTCTAAGCACTCAACAAATTGCACGCTTTTGTCGAAAGCTAAAAGCTTAGGTAAGCTTTTCCTTACCTTTATTCCTACTCGTTGGAGGTCCTACTGACTTTGATGCTTTAAGAAGGTAAACCATACAAATACACCATCAACCAAACATCCATCAACTCATTAAAACAGTCATAAACATAAGCCTAAGCTACCTTAACTTTTAACATAAAAACTTTAGATTCGAATATCTTGACCTACACTTAATCTTTTCACATGAAACGAATTCCGTTCACCTACATGTTCATCTACAACTAATTCCTAACCTTTAAACTACTCAAAACCACACGTTTTAAGGTATCAAAATATTTCAACAAGTTTTAGCCTTTTGAACAAAAATCATTAAAACTCAAGAATTTCTCAATAAAACTTCAAAGTCTCTTTAGAAAGCTTCAATCTTGTTAAAACAAGTTATAAAACACTTTAAAAACAAGTTTTTATCCACAAACTCAAAATCCAAACATTAATTACCATAATTTTGGCTTTTACATAAACCTTGCATTTTACAGGAAAATAATTTGATTTAAGGAACTAAATAACATTTAAAAATAATATGAAAAAGATTAATTACCTTGAATATAGGAAAACAGTGATTTTGATACGACCTGAAAAATCCACGTTTTAGAGAAGATGAAGAAGATGATGTATTTTGTAGGTGATTTCCTTGGGTTTAATAGAGACTGATAGTTCAAAGGTAATAGAAATAAAGGAGATTTAGGAATCAAAGCTCAAAATCACTTAGAAGAGAAAGACGAGAGCAAAAATGGCACAAGGAAAAAGAAGAGAAATTTTAACGTGAAAGCAAATAAGAATTGGGGTTTATTAGGTTGATTTTAAAATTCTAGTCTATTTGCTTCATAAAGACTCTCGGTTTGACACCTTTACAAATCAATCCTATTTACTAAATTGAAGACATTTAAAACTCGTTTTCAAAAATTAACTTAATTTTATGAAAACCATTGTCGAAAACATTATCGATTACCCAACATATGAAATTCCAAACTCATCTAAGCCAAAATTCCTAAAATACCCCTAAAACTCCTTGGCCCAATTTTAAGGTGTGACAAGTTCTGTAGACATACAAAAACTTAGAATGATAGCTTAAAGTCTAGATCTCGAAAGAAGCAGACTGCAGTAGTGAGTCCCTAAGTAGTAGAATAGTCAAGATTTTGACATGGCATTATTCTGATATAAAAATAAAGCCTGAGTAATTCCAACTTTTATCATTCAACAGTACAAATCTTCCTCACTTATTCTTTGAGAATTGCCACATCATTTAAATTGCCTTAGCATATTTTCATTCATAATTGATTTTATTAAATCATTCATTAAATTTCATTATCAATTTGTCATCTGTTTCTTTTATGCAGTTTAATTAGTCAATTTCATAATAACAACATAACCAATTGTTTTAATCCATTTCTATCCCTATGGAGATGATACTCATTCATCACTTTACTACTTGATTTGACGTGTATACTTACACATTCGCATTACACATTCACACGTGACAAGTTTTTCGTGTCGTTGTCAGGGATCGGCAAAATGGTGAAAATTTGGTATGTTATTATTATTTTTTATGTTTTAGCCTAATTAGTTGTTTTGATTTTTTTTCAAGATTTTTTTTATTTGTTGGTGCATGAGTAAAGATATTTCAGTAATTGAAGAGTATTCTTTTTGTAACACCCCAAAACCCGGCCTGAATGTTATGGCTGAATCTGGCAATATCACATTCAAGTGTTTTTCGCAAAGTATGATATTGTGACACCCCTAAAGTGACCCTAGTCGGAAAGCGGTCTCGGGACCGCTAGACCGAGTCACCAAATTATTTGAATGTGATAATTATTGCCTAAAATATGTGAATATAAATGTGTGAAAGTTTTAAGCTTCGATTTAGTTAATTGCATGTGAATTTAGTTGATAGGACTTATGTGAGAAAATTTAGAAATGTGCTAGGCAAATGCAAGTGGCCTAATAGTGCATGTAATCAAAGGGGTGGACTTGCATGTCAATTTCCCCCCATTTAAGTACTAGTGGCCGGCCATGACAAGGGATGATGGGCAAAACATGTCATGAAACATGTTGTGTTAATGGAAAAATAAAATAAGAAGCATGGGCAAAACATGTCATGAAACATGTTGTGTTAATGGAAGAATAAAATAAGAAGCATGGGCAATAAACTAATAAGAAATTGAAGGAAGAAAACAAAGAGAAAAAAATGTGTTCATCATTCTCATGCATGACCAAAAAAAAAAAGAAAAAAAAAAGAAGAGAAAAGCTCTCATGTTGTTCTTGGCCGAATAGGAGAAAGAAAAAGAAGGAAAAAGAGCTTTGAGGAAATCGGCTATGGTGGTTTGATAGACTAAGGTATGTTTGATGATGTTCCATGAGATGCATGCATGTTTTAGTAGTTAGCTTGAGTTCTAAATAGCCCATGGTTCAAATCTTTACTATGTCATGGAGATGATATTCGGCCAAGGTGGATTGGTGTTGATATCATTTGCATGCTAAAAGGTGGCCATATGACCTATCAAACTCCTTGTCATATTTGGCCATAAGCTAGCAAAATGAGACTTTAATGAGTTAAATTTGTTTGAATTAAGCTCAAGAGCAAAGGGGAACTAAATCCGATAAAGGGAAGGAAAAAGTGGTCGAATAGCCGCCGAAATCGTTCGACAACATCCGAGGTAAGTTTTAAGTGATTAAACGTTGAGTAAATTCAATCATAATAGGACATAATGAGTTGATTTAATAAGATATGATGTGGCTATGATATGTCTTAAACTCAAATGGTAAGTTCATATGTGTTTGGACTTGGAAATTTGAGAGCAAATTGTAATAATTTGCTCTGGACAGCAGCAGTAACGTGATTTTAGAAAATCACTATAAATTGTTGGTGTGGAATTATAGGCTGAATAAAATATGTAATCAAGGCTTAATTAGTCTAGTTTCTTATAAAAGAGACCTTGTGAGCAAAGAAATTTCCTATAAAGAGATATTTAAAGTTGTGTGAGACGGTGTCAGAATGACTCCGAAATCCCCTGTTCTGTCTTTAGAAAATCATTATAAATTGTACAAAAATGGTTATAAGATAAAATTTATATGCTTAGACTCCTTAATGAGTCTAGTTTCAAATGAAATCAAATACAACACATTTTTAATTCTGTAAAATGAGAAATTTGATTCGTAGTGAAGAGTGGTCAGATTAGTCAAACAGTGAAACAGGGGAAACTTTAAGAAAAATCTGGTATTGATTGACCAAACCTAAAATTCTGGAAATTTTATGGATGGAAGATATACGAGTCTATATTCAGGAAAAATTAACGGCAAGTGATTTGGAGTTTTTTAGCTCCGGTTATAAATAATTTAGTGACCATTGCTCAGGAAAACAGCTCGTAGTGAATATGTGATTTTGTTGTAAACATGGATAAAACTTGTTTTAGTTGCTCATAAGCTATTGATTAAACCCATACTTGAATTCTAAATCGTGATATTGTAAGCTTATGAGTATTCGAATATGAAATGATAGTATGGCGTAAAATTGAATTATTCATTGGAAAGTGATGGATGTAGATTCGGCCAAGACCAAGTCTGTACATGATAGTATATGTGGTATGTGAAGTATATTTGAATAAATGTGAAAGTGTATATATGTGATAAGGCCTAATGGCCAATGTGATGAATGTGAAAGTGTATATATATGTGATAAGGCCTAATGGCCGATGTGATGAATGTGAAAGTGTATATATATGTGATAAGGCCTAATGGCCGATGTGATGAATGTGAAAGTGTATATATGTGATAAGGCCTAATGGCCGATGTGATGAATGTGAAAGTGTATATATGTGATAAGGCCTAATGGCCGATGTGATGAATGTGAAAGTGTATATATATGTGATAAGGCCTAATGGCCGATGTGATGAATGTGAAAGTGTATATATGTGATAAGGCCGAATGGCCAATGTGATGAATGTGAAAGTGTATATATATGTGATAAGGCCGAATGGCCAATGTGAACATGTGTATGTGTGATAAGGCCGAATGGCCAATGTGATGAATGTGAACATGCATATATGAGATAAGGCCGAATGGCCAATGTGATGAATGTGAACATGTGTATGTGTGATAAGGCCGAATGGCCAATGTGATGAATGTGAACATGTGTATGTGTGATAAGGCCGAATGGTCAATGTGATGAATGTGAACATGCATATATGAGATAAGGCCGAATGGCCAATGTGATGAATGTGAAAGTGTATATATGTGATAAGGCCGAATGGCCAATGTGATGGATGTGGAAGTGTATAAATGTGATAAGTCCCGAAGGGCAATTGTGTCAGTACTATATTCGGGTTAAAACCCCGCAGGCTTTATGCGAGAATATTATCCTGATTAATGTCCGTAGGCTTCGTGCTCGTACTATATCCGAGCTTTAAAGACCCGACGGCTAAATGCTAGGATTCAAGTAAGACTTTGATATTGAGTATCTACATTAAGTTACCATCAAATAAGTATTATGTATTCAAGATGTTCAGGTACGTATTACTTACTCATCGGTGGAGTGATTTCGAGGTGAATTATCAGTATCAAAGAGGTAGGTAAATGTGATTAATATTATAACTCCAAATGTGAGAATGATCTAATTGGTAATGGTATGTTTGTATAATAAAGTATGCGATGAAATATTCTTATGTATTAGTGCATATTCTGCCCAAAAGCCTTATGATCTGAGTATGGGTTGGGTTGAGCTAGATGTGCCAGTACAAGGTAAGGATTATGATTTGTAAGCTTACATATATGTGATAAGGAATATGTTGGTTCTTTATGTGCCTATGGTAATTTAGTACTTGTCATGTTGAAATACTTAAAAGTATGGATGTGATTATGAACAAGTGGAAAGGATTATTGAAAGCTGAAAATCGATGAAGAATGTGCTTCGGAAATATTTGACCATCTAGGTCATTATTATTTGAAAGTATATATGTGGCAGCCAAGTGTTGCGTTTAATGATATTATAGATCGAGATGAAGCTCTAGATTAACTTCATCGAACAGTTGAAATGAATGACCAATGATAGTGATTGAGAACACTTTGTTTTGCTTAAAACTTACTAAGCATTAAATGCTTACTCCGTTCTTTGAATCTCTGTTTTATAGATTTTGGTTCGTCAGCTATCGGACTCGGGATTATTGAAGTCGAAGTCGCCCACACTATCAAAACCCTTTTGGTACACTTTTGGTTGAACTCTGAAAATGGCATGTATAGGACTACCCTTTTGTTGTTGGTCATGTACCCTTCGGTTTTGTATAATTTTGGATAGCCATGCGAAAATGGCTTATATATGTTTGAGCATAATGTTATAATCATTTGGTATGGATATGGTTATTGAGAGGTGTGGATATGCTTAACAAGGATTGGCCATGGGAATGGTTAATCATTATCATAATTTGTGCTATTTATGCTAAAAGGGCTAGTTGAATCATGGAAACTATGAAATAGGTAAAGTCTACCTTAAAGGCAGATGCTGACAGCAGCAGTGATGTAGATTTGGAAAATCACTAAAAATAGTAGGAATGGAATTAAATAGTGAATAAATTATTGAAATTAACCTTGATGAATCCACTTTCATATGGAAGAAACGAAACGGTTATATGAGTGGTATGTTAAGAGATAATTAGGTTTTCGTGAAACAGGGCCAGAACAGTTTCTGGATTCCCTATTCCGACTTTGGAAATTGATTATAAATTAACCATTGGTAATTAGGAGTCATGCCATATATTTATAGATTTCTCTCTGAGTCTAGTTTCTATAGAAACAAACGGCATCAGTATTGAAGCCCTGTACAGGGAGATATCCAAATTGTAATGCATGAAGGTCAGTGTAGTCGCACCCTGTAACAGGGGAGACTTTAACTAATAAACTGTACTAATTGGCCTGACCAAAAATTCTAGAAAACAATATGTAGATGGACATATGAGTCTAGTTTCAGGGGAAAATCACGAAACTGATTTTTGAGTTGTGAAACTTAAGATATGATTTTTAAGGTGACAGCGACACAGTTAGCCAGGTGTCTGGAAATTTTTAAAATGGACTGCGATAGTAAGCGAATTTAGTCTGTGAACCCCTCGTGTCCGACTCTGGCAACGGTCTCGGGTACGGGGCGTTACAGATATTGTAAAAACCCATTCTCAACTTATTCTCTTTGTGTGTTCTTATAGAGGTTCGTTTAGTTTAAAACTCAAGTCGTTTAGCAAAATGCTAATCATATTAAAATTGTTATTACTTTTTAAAACATTGTTTGTTGCGAAAGCTTTTAAAATATGTCGCTAAAACTCGCATCTTTTCCTATTGCTAGTAGTTATAAACCTAAGAAAGTAAAAAAAAACCCAAATTTAAGTTAAAATCCATAGAGGCCTTATTACATAAACAAATACCCAAATTAAATTACTTATAAATTAAAAATCAAATAAGAAAGCAAGTACAGTTGTGTGGCCACCATTGAGTCCCTCGTAGCACCGACCCGCCTAAGGCTGGGGATTATCTGTATAGTTTAATAGAATGGTGAGTTTACGAAAACTCAGTGTGTAATCCCATGTAAGCAAATAGTTAGAAAACAAGCACAGTTTGGGCCTAAGCCCTTTTTAGTAACAGTGACAATATCAGTTTGGGCTTTAGCCCATCTCAGTACAGAAACAGTCATGTATTTGGGCCTTGGCCCATTGCAATAACAGTAATCATGCAGTAGCAGTAACAGTACAGATATGCAATTAGAAATCCTACCCAACCAGCCTCTACACACCACTCCATCCAGCCCTACACACCATGTGGGGATAAAATCAACCCACCCATCCTTACACACCAAAAATAGCACCGATTACGGCACTAAACAGTATTTGTAGTAGAGCTGCCTGTATAATAGGCTTAGAGCCATCAGTGATTTGCAGCAGAGCTACCAGTACAGTACACTTCCTCCAATCATAACAAACCGATCCCCATGCAATGCATCATACAATCATGTCATGTCATATCATAGAATCATACATGTATCCATTACAGTTTAAACAACATGATGGAATTCAATCATACATGTACATATATATAAATACCTCACATAAGGGCAAATGAGTCATCTCACCACATAAGGGCAAAATAGTCATTTTACCATATAAGGGTAAAATAGTCATTTTATCAATTTGAGGGTCTATGTATACTTATCGACCCAACAGTAGGTCCAAAGTCCTCTCGGACGGCCCATGCAACCTTAATAGTCAAACAGAGAAAATAGGCCCAAAACCCATATTGCGGGCCCACAAAGCCCAGAAATGGCTTTGGCCATGTGAACTACACAGCCTGGCCCAATACACTTCGCATGATCGTGTGGTTTACTCATGTAGGGCCCACGAGCCTGTGGGGTCCATTTCGGCCCGACGTGGCCCAAAATGGCCTAAACCCATGAAATCACTCATGGTGGCCTCTACTATCAAATGCCTATGTTTTACGTGTTTGATTTACCACACAAGTGAGCACATGCCTGTGTAGTGTCAATAGTCGTATTTTTCGGCTTTTGTCGATTTACAATTTGGGCAGTGTTTACACACCTGAAAGGATTCCAGGTTCGCAACCTCTCCTGAGATGAACCGTACGTAAAACAAATGACGAAACCATGACTAGCATTAGTCATGCTTAATACTAAAACAGTCCCTAAATGAACTTTGTTATTGTCACTTACTTCCAATGCTTCAATTGATGTAGCCTTAGAACTCCGTAGGTAAACCAAATCCAACACGATTAGATGCTGTCAAAATAACATTGTTAGATCATTCACATAATTTAATCAAATGACATCTTTCCCTAATCAATTGGGCGTACTTTCCCCCTTACCAGAAGACTTACAGCCAGATTCAGAGAAAGGAGTAATCGGCCTACACTCCACACGAAAGCTGGAAGCACTCACTTTGACAGAGGCAACAATGGAATAGTTACCCTCTAATAGAGATCGGTAGCATAAGAAGAAAGAAAAAGGAGATGAGGATCGAAAATGAAGAAGAAGGGAAAGATTGATGGAATGAAAACAATATTCGACAACAAGGGAATGAGGTATTCGGCTACACAAACCAAGTGAGAGCAATGGGAGAACAATAAGAATCAGCCAAAGCAACAATATGCCAAAGGGGAAAACGATGGACTCCAAAGAAAAGAGAAAGAAGCAGAGAGAAGAAGAAGAAGAAGTAATGATCAAGAGGAAAATCGATTGGGGAAAAAGGGAATGATACTATTCGTCCAACAAAGAAGCAAAAACCCAAGAGATCCCAATGACCCTTGCAACATTCGGCCTAAGGTAACAAGAGAGGTACATTTGAAAAAAAAAGTAGAAGAGGAATAGAATTGGTAAACCAAAGAAGGCACCAAAAGCCCTTAGCTCAACTCAGCCACCAAAATTGAAACAGCACCGAAAACTAGAGGGATAACCTACCCTAGCCAAAAATTTTGAGTAGCTAACATATCAAAGCCAATTCCCCTTGATTAGAGTACCAATTCGGCACAACTCATCCACCATGTCAACATCCCAAATGTTCCTCCTCAAATCACTCAAACCGAACCTCCAGCTCCTTAATTCAAATTTCCCTCAACCACTTCAGTATTTCGATCAAACCACAACATTACCATGGCACAACAGTAAATAAAAACACTCCATTACACCTACCAGGATTCGAACCTCAGTCCTCAAGCATAGATATCACGTCACTTATCCCCTAGACCAGCAGACCCTTTTTGTCATGTTTTACCCACATTAATTAAAAACCTACTAGTGCTTATTCCTTTAAAAACAAAACTTTTTGCACCTGCCCAGGCTTGAACCCAAGACTTCTCAAACACTTCCTGTAACACCCCTTACCCGTAGCCGTCGCCGGAACAGGGTACGAGGTATTAACAAATTATAGTATAATTTGTTAATACCTCGTACCCTGTTCCGGCGACGGCTACGGGTAAGGGGTGTTACATTTAGTGGTATCAGAGCTATAGTTTAGTCAGTTCTCGGACTAATAAAGTGTGTGTAAAAGTCTAGTTATACATGCCATAAAAATATTGTGATAGTGTGGTGACTCCTGATTATTCTAAATTGTGTTTTGTTTTAATATAGTAATGGATCCTGAAGGAACTACGGCTGATGATGCTGCTAGTTATGCGCCGGCTCCCGCACAAGGGACCTCGCCTGTGGAAAGTAGACCTGAGACATTGAGACAGGGAGATGAGGCTTGGGATGCCTTTCTCCAAATGATGAACAATTGGTATACTGAATTTATTCTAGCAAATCCAAATGCTCAACCTCCTCCACCCCTCCTATACCTCATACAATTCCTGTAGCAGCTCAAGGCATAGATTTGGTAAGAATGAACAAGCCTCCGGTTGACAAGATTCGAAAATAAGGGGCCGAAGAGTTTAGAGCAAAGATCGATGATGATCTTGAGAAAGCGGAATTCTGGCTTAAAAATTCTACTCGTGTATTTGATGAGCTTTCATGTACACCCGAGGAGTGCTTAAAGTATGCTGTATCACTTTTGAGTGATTCGGCCTACCACTGGTGGAAGACTTTGGTAGCAGTGGTGCCAAAAGAAAGAGTTACTTGGGATTTCTTCTAGGAAGAATTTAGACAGAAATACATAAGTCAGCGATTTATTGATCAAAAACGGAAGGAATTCCTTGAATTGAAGCAGGGCAAGATGTCTATGGCAGAGTATGAACACGAATTTGTGAGACTCAGCAAGTATGCCCAGGAATGTGTGTCCACCGAGGCCATTATGTGCAGAAGGTTTGAAGATGGGCTAAACGAAGACATTAAAGTGCTTGTAGGAATTTTGGAGTTGAAAGAATTTGTAGTATTGGTTGATCGAGCTCTTAAAGCCGAAGAATTGAACAAAAAAAGAAGAAAAGCTGCTATTAAGGCTTGAGATGCCAGAAAAAGGCCGATAAGCAAGCCATTTCAATATCAATCAAAGAGGTCCAAAGAGACAAACCCTCGAATGACAGTTTCAATTGGGGATTCACACAGAGATCGTGGTAGAGCATATTCGGGGTCTAAAGCTCAAGCTACTTCGGTGGCAAGTGTGGGTAATGTGCGACCTAGAAAGCCCGAGTGTCAGCAATGTGGCAGGCAACATTATGGTGAGTGTTGGGGAACCGAGCGAGCTTGTTTCAGGTGCGGTTCTCGCAAGCATTTTATTAGAGACTTTCCGGAGAAAGTTAAAGAAGAAAGATTTCAGAGTGCTAGACAGAATACCACCGCTAGTAGAGGTAGACTACCGAGAAATACTGGAGGTGGGACTAGCAATAAAACTGCGATGAAAGATTCAACGGTAAGATCAGAAGCTATAGCACCTGCTAGAGCTTATGCTATACGTTTCCGAGAAGATGCATCATCTCCCGATGTCATTACTGGTACATTTTCTTTTTATGATACTATTGTTATTGCATTGATTGATCCCGGGTCCACTCATTCCTATATTTGCATGAATTTAGTATCTAATAAAAAGTTTCCTATTGAGTTTACTGAGTTTACGATTAAAGTGTCGAACCCCTTAGGCCAATATGTGCTAGTTGACAAGGTTTGCAAGAATTGCCCATTAATGATTCAAGGTCACTGTTTTCCGGCTAATTTGATGCTGTTACCATTTGATGAGTTTGACGTTATCTTGGGAATGGACTGGTTGACATTGTATGATGCCAAGGTAGACTGTAAACAAAAAACACTAGAGTTGAAATATGAAAATAGAGAAATTCTGTGGGTTGAAACAGATGAATCAAATAAATTGCCTATGGTGATTTCGCACATGTCTGCACAGAAATACATGAGGAAAGGGTGTGAAGCTTATCTGGCTTATGTAATGAATACTGAGTTGCCTCAACTGAAGTTTGAATCAGTACCGATAGTCTGTGAGTTTCCAGATGTATTTCCAGAGGAATTTCCTGGGTTGCCTCCGAACAGAGAGATAGAGTTTACCATTGATTTGTTACCAGGTACTGCACCGATCTCGATTGCTCCACATAGAATGGCTCCGACTGAATTAAAAGAATTGAAGGCTCAGTTGCAGGAGTTAACAGATAAGGGATTTGTGAGACCGAGTTTCTCTCCTTGGGGTGCTCCTGTATTGTTCGTAAAGAATAAGGATGGTTCAATGAGACTTTGCATTGATTACCGTCAGCTTAATAAGGTGACTATAAAGAACAAGTACCCATTGCCGAGGATTGATGATTTATTCGATCAGTTAAAGGGGGCCACAGTGTTTTCAAAGATCGATTTGAGGTCTGGTTACTACCAGTTGAGAGTTAAGGAGCCGGATGTGTCGAAAACTGCCTTTAGGATAAGGTATGGACATTATGAGTTTCTTGTGATGCCTTTCGGCTTAACAAATGCTCCAGCTATATTTATGGACTTAATGAATCGGATCTTTCAGCCATATTTCGATAAGTTTGTAGTAGTGTTTATAGATGACATTCTAATTTATTCTCGGGATGAGTCTGAACATGCCGAACACTTGAGAACCATATTGCAGATCTTGAGAGAAAAGAAACTGTTTGCTAAGTTTAGTAAAAGTGAGTTCTGGCTTCGTGAAGTTGGATTTTTGGGACATATAGTCTCAGGTGATGGTATTCGGGTGGATTCAAGCAAGATTTCTGTGATCGTTGATTGGAAACCGCCAAAGAATGTATCCGAGGTTAGAAGCTTTTTAGGCTTAGCCGGATATTATAGACGTTTTGTTGAGGGATTTTCGATGATTGCCTCTCCTATGACTAAGTTGTTACAAAAGAATGTTAAGTTTGAATGGACTGATAAATGTCAGCAGAGTTTTGAAAAGTTGAAAGCACGATTGACTGAAGCACCAATTTTAGTACAGCCTGAGCCAGGAAAGGAGTTCGTAATTTATAATGATGCATCATTGACAGGCCTTGGATGTGTGTTGATGCAAGAGGGTAAAGTGGTAGCTTATGCTTCGAGACAGTTAAAACCGCATGAGAAGAACTATCCTACACATGATTTGGAATTGGCCGCTATTGTCTTTGCCTTGAAGATTGGCGACATTATTTGTATGGTGAAAAATGCGGAATTTTTACTGATCACAAAAGTTTGAAGTATTTGATGAATCAAAAGGATTTGAATCTGCGACAGCGGAGATGGCTTGAATTATTAAAGGATTATGATCTAGTGATTGATTATCATCCGGGAAAAGCAAATGTAGTTGCTAACGCCTTGAGCAGGAAATTTCTTTTTACTTTGAGAGCCATGAATACGGGGTTAGCATTGTCTGATGATGGGTCAATCTTAGCAGAGATGAAGGCTAAACCGTTATTTCTCCAGTTGATTTGTGATGCTCAAAAGAACGATAGTGAGTTGCGAACCAAGAGAACTCAATGCGAATCAGGTTACGACTCAGATTTTCGAGTTGGACCAGACGACTGTTTGATGTTTCAAGACAGGATATGTGTACCAAAAAACGATGAATTGATTCAGAAAATATTACATGAGGTGCATAGTGGCTGTTTATCAGTTCACCCTGGTAGTACAAAAATGTATAATGATTTAAAGAAGTTGTATTGGTGGCCAGGTATGAAAAGGGACATTTCTGAATTTGTAACCAAGTGTTTGATCTGTCAACAAGTAAAAGCTGAACATCAAGTGCCTTCAAGATTACTTCAACCGGTAATGGTGCCTGAATGGAAATGGGACAAGATTGCCATGGATTTTGTAACCGGTTTGCCTTTGACTCCTAAAAAGAAGGATGTTGTCTGGGTAGTGGTCGATAGATTAACAAAGTCAGCCCACTTTATACCAGTACGTACCGATTACTCACTTGATAAATTAGCCGAATTATATATTGCTGAAATTGTAAGGTTGCACGGAGTACCTATGTCCATAATATCAGATAGAGATCCGAGATTTACCTCGAGATGTTGGGAAAAGTTACAAGAAGCTTTGGGTACAAAATTGAACTTTAGTACCGCGTTTCATCCACAAACAGATGGTCAATCAGAAAGAGTAATCCAGGTACTGGAGGATATGATTAGATGCTGTGTCTTAGAATTTGGAGGTAGTTGGGAGAAATATCTATCTTTGATTGAATTTTCCTACAATAACAGTTAGCAGTCAAGTATACAAATGGCACCATACGAAGCCTTGTATGGTCGTAAGTGTCGGACTCCTTTATATTGGACCAAAATTAGTGAGAAACAGATTCACGGAGTTGATCTAGTTAAAGAAACCGAAGAGAAAATAAAAGTAATTCGGGATTGCTTGAAAGCTGCTTCAGATCGACAAAAGTCATATGCAGATTTAAAAAGAAAAGAGATTGAATTTCAGGTGGGTGATAAAGTGTTCTTGAAGGTGTCACCATGGAAAAAGATTCTGAGATTTAGCCGAAAAGGCAAGTTAAGTCCGCATTTTATTGGGCCGTACGAGATTACTGAGAGGATTGGACCAGTGGCATATCGGTTGGCCTTACCGGCAGAGTTAGAAAGAATTCATAACGTGTTTCATGTATCAATGCTGCGACGTTATCGTTCTGATCCTTCACATGTGATTTCTCCAACAGAAATTGAGATTCGACCGGATATGACCTATGAGGAGGAACCAATAAAGATTTTGGCTCGAGAAATTAAACAGTTAAGAAATGAAAGTATAGCCTTAGTGATAGTATTGTGGCATAGACATGGGATAGAAGAGGCTACGTGGGAACCTGAGGAAGCTATGAGGAAACAGTACCCGAACCTCTTTACCGGTAAGATTTTCGGGGACGAAAATCTCTAAAAGGGGGGAGAATTGTGATAACCCGAATTAGGGCCTAATCGGAATAGTAGTTTTGTGACCACAAATTCGAGATAGAAATAATTGTTTTATAATTATTTTGGGGTTTATGATATGATTTCATGATTTCGTGAAAATTTCGTGATGAAATTCTGTGCATTGTGCGCTTAAGTTGAGACTAGGGACTAAATCGAATAAATTGTAAAACTCGTGTTTTAGAAGTTTTTAGTATGAAATTGCTTTGGGATATTAACTAGGAGGTCTTAAATAGCAATTTGACCCATTCTTAAGTTATGGACAAAAGTTGGACATGGAGGGGATTTTTTGAAAGTTTAGTAGTAAGGGCATTTTGGTCATTTGTATATTAAATGAAATAAAACGGGAAAAATAACACAAAATTGGTTAGCATCTTCATTAGTTGCTGCCAAAAATTGCTCTCCTCCATAGCGAGGGTTTCTTCAACTTTCAAGCTTCATAGTAAGTGATTTCAAGCCCCGTTTTTAATGTTCTTCACATTTTTGAAATCCTCGTAGCTCGGTTTACTTATTTCTACCATTATTTCGAGTTAGGGTTTATGTTTAAAAATTTACCCATGAATGATAGGCATGTATTTTGTTGTTTAATGGTAGAATATGAACATTTGAAGTTAGGAGAACGATCTTTTCTAAGCGATTTTTAACGAAAATGAGCAAAACTGCATAATCGATAAAAATACCTATTGTTCATAACTATGTGTTAGAGTGAGAATTTGATGGTGCCATAGAAGAGAAAAATGATCAGTAGGTCATTAAACATAAGAATAAGGGCTGAAATTAAATTTCCGAGCCTTGGGGAAAAATCATAATTTTGTAAAAGTTAGGGGGCAAAAATGTAATTTTCGTATAATGTGATTTTTTGATTAAAATAAATATTTCGAGTGTTAAATGAGCTAAATATGTTGTTATAGATCAAGAAAGGCGTGGAATTGACCTCGAACGGGGGAAGGAGAAAGTTTTGGACTAAATTGCAAAATTCCCATATTTTGCACCGAGGTAAGTTTGTATGTAAATAATACATTAATTTCATTTACATTCTTATATTTCAGCCTATTATATATATATTAGCTGATGTTGAAGTATAAATCGACTATTGGAAGAATGGAAATAAGTAATAGAGAGAGATCCCGGTTGAACATTCGGAAAGATCGAATAAAATAGAGGGAGCGTAGCTAGGTCACATGTATGGTGCCGAGTGCACATCATGTGTACAAGATAGCTACGAGATACTATGTAGTAGCTAGGTCACATGTGTGATACGGGATGTATCCCATGTAGACAAGAGAGCTACGTGAGAGATAAATGTAGCTAGGTCGCATGCGTGATTCCAAGTGAAGGACACCATGTAGACAATAGAGCTACGAGACAAATCGGCTAGGTCGCATGAGTGGTACTAAGTGTTCACCATGTGTACAAGAGAGTCGAACTAAATGAAATATGATGGTGGGGCTATATGCTGAAACCATCAAGTATCGAGGATTAATCCGAATTGTTCAACGGGATGGTTTTGTGGTGACATTGTAGTCATGGATCTACACTTGTGATGTATGAAATGTGGTGAAAATGATTTGTGGTATATATATGTAAGTTAAAATGAGGTTAGTATAAAGAATGTGTGAAACAGTGAAATTAGCATTAAAACTGTTTTGGACAGTAGCAGTGACGTGATTTTGAAAATTCACAAAAAATATAAGAAATTTAATTAGAGGTTGAATGAGATGTGAAATTAAATCTTAATGAGTCTATTTTCATATAAAAGAAACAGAGCAAGCAAAGGAATTCTATATTTTGAGATATTTACAATTGTGTGTGACTTGCTCAGGATGACTATGTGATCCCCTGTTCCAACTTTGAAAAATCATTAAAAATTTTAAAAAACAAATTAAGAAATATAGTTTATATGCCTAAATTCCTTATTGAGTCTAGTTGTAAATGAAATAGGTTTCATGGTTATTTGAATTGTGTACTGAGAGAAATTCAATTCGTAGTGAACAGAGGTCAGATCAATTGAGCTGTGTAACAGGGGAAACTTTAACTAATAAACTGTACTAATTGGCTA
This sequence comes from Gossypium hirsutum, assembly GCF_007990345.1. Lineage (NCBI taxonomy): Eukaryota > Viridiplantae > Streptophyta > Magnoliopsida > Malvales > Malvaceae > Gossypium > Gossypium hirsutum. Next base: position 27,058,277 of record NC_053427.1, on the reverse strand, counting down.
AACCAAAAATTATAGAAAAAAATTAGTAAGAATTTTTATGAGTCTAGATTCAGGGAAATTTTACATATTTGAATTTCGAGTTTCGTAACTCGGGTTATGATTTATTTAGTGATCATGATGCAGGAGGGACAGCTTGATCAAATTGGAGTGAACAATAAAATTAAAAATATGATATAATTGAGTTATGTTGTAAACATATTAGATTCCTTATTTGTTATTTATATACTTACTTACTAAGCTGTAAGCTTACTTTCTTTTCTCTCCTTTGTCTTATAGTGTCATCCAGCTAGCACAGGAGTTAGAGATCATAGAAGATCCGTCTGCACTATCAATACTCTTGGTATCTGAACTCAACATTTTGAAATATGGCTTGTATAGCAGACTTAGTTATTTTGTTACGTGTCATAATTGTCTAGGTTTAAATTACTACTTATAGTATCAAACTAATCATTTTGTACGAAGCCTTTGAAATTGGTTTGTATTGTTAATGGCATATGTTATAATGATCCATGATCAAATTGCAGCCATATTTTTGTTGGGTTTTATTTAATAGTATATATTATAATTTGTTAATACCTCGTACCCTGTTCCGGCGACGGATACGGGTAAGGGGTGTTACACTTCCCAGAGCACTTAACCACTGAAGCAGACAGACAATTGTGTCACTTTGTTAGACAACTAAACCTTTATGTGCAGCCTCTAACTGTTCCTATGTTCAAGACCTAATACTTCTAGGCCTAAAATTCGAGGCGTTACACTTTTGATCAAGAAATTGAGAAACCTTGAGAAAAAAGATAAAAGAATTGCGAGAAATGGAAAGAATTAGAAATGATCAGGTTAGAGAAGAGCCATTACATCAGGTTATACAATGACATGTATTTCTAGACTCGTACATGCTACATTCAGTTTGAGAATCGACTAAACTGTAGCTCTAATACCACTAAATGTAACACTCCTAACTTGTATCCGCCATTAGAATAGGGTTACAGAGCATTACCATAAAAACATAACTTAAAAACATTCATTTCTAAATGTTACCATAATCATAGCATAATCCATTCATACACATGCATATCATCCCTTATTCGAACTCTCAAGGCCTTAAAAACACTTTAGAAATGATTTGGGACTAAATTGAAAACATTTAAAACATTGAGAAAAAAGTTAGAAAAATCCATACTGTAGGGGTCACACAGCCATGTGGCTAGGCCGTGCGACTCACAAGATTGAGACACATGCCCGTGTCTTAGACCGTGTAACAATCGAAGTAGGGACAAAACTTCTAACATTTGATACATTTCTCGGAGGCTTACAATGAACAACAACTAAAATTTTACTCGGATAAACTCTGATGCCATCTACCTATACAACATGTCCCAAAAAGCCGACTTCCCGAAGCCAAATTTCATATTTGCTAAACTTAGCGAATAATTGTTTTTCGTGTAAAGTTTCCAAAACAATTCTTAAATGCTCAGCATGCTCTGTCTCATCTCGTGAATTAATCAGAATATCATCAATGAATACCACGATGAATCTGTCTAAATACAGTCTGAAAATTCTATTCATCAAATCCTTAAATACTGCTAGTGTAACACCCCTAACTTATATCCGTCGCTGGAATACAGTTACGGAGCATTACCGAAAGTTTACATCTCAAAATAATCAAATATTTTAATCATTTAATAACTCAACATCAATCATTGCAAAGTCAATCAATATCATACATATTGTCCCTTATATGAGCCCTCGAGGCCCTAAAAACAAATTAGAAACAAGTCAGGACTAAATTAGAAACATATGGAAATTTTCAAAAAAAGAAGAAAATTTTCAAACTGCAGGGGTCACACGGCTGAGACACACACCCGTGTCTTAGACCGTGTGGGCATTCAAAATAGGGACACACGGTCATGTCCCAGCCCGTGTCCGTGCCCATGTAACTCTCTCACTTGGGTCACACAGCCAACCTACATGCCTGTGTGCCATGCTGTGTAACTCTAGAAATGCAACCTTTAACACGCTTGTGTCTCTGGCTGTGTGGACAAAAAATTGGCCATTTCCAAGCTAATTTCTCACCTAATCATGCATACACCTACAACCAATTTTCAACATATAATTAAGCATCCCAAAATGCACCAAACCATGCAACAACAAGCTATCCAAATAAAGTATATTTTCATACAACAAATATGCCCAAAAGGTACCTCAATCACAACAATTAAACATATATAACAATATACATAGTTTAGCCAAAACTTACCATTTTGTTCATATATCAAATCCACACTCATACTACCAAATAGACCATTTAACATTTAGCTCCATTAGCCATAAATGTAAACTATATTCCATATGCCAAAAGTAACCACATTTAAGCATGTCAAAGAACATACCATTAAATACATTTTAAATACCATTTCAACTTCCATCATTTAAGAATTATAAAGACTACAAAATCAACCATCATAAGGACACATACATATATCAACCTAACAACCATTTCAATCACTCAAAATACCATAATTACAAGCCAAAACATAAGGGCTATAATATCAACCAAAACACCTATACATGTGCATATTTAAACAGTTGCTAACTTGTTTTTACGCCAAAACATAACATAATTGATACATAACAACCATACCATTTTTGCCATTTAAAGATACATTAAAACATACCAATTTTGGTCATTTCAAAAAAACACCACTTTGACCATATTAACCACAACCAACAAGATTTCAATAGTACCTTAAGTACCTCAAATCCCAAGCAACACTACATGCCATAATCATCAACCAAGATGGCATATATATACCAAACTCATCAATTAAACATTAGACATAGTCCACCTATACACGCCATTATAACCACGACCAAAGCATTAAAATCTACCGATAAAATTGATGGATAGTGTGATGGATCTCCGACTAGCTTCCAACCCAATCGAGCTTCTGATAATCTAAAAAGTAAAGGAAAAACAATCACGTAATCAATGAATGCTTAGTAAGGTTGTATAAACTTTAGTCATATCAATCTTTTTCAAATATGAAATTTATACATATTAAGAATAATCTTATACCAATATCGCAAGATTTGTGAAATCATATTTAACAACTCACAAAGTGAATAAATCCACAGCATCACATATATATCATCCCTAGCATCATAGGATTTTATAAAAAATTAAAACCGTTCATTTGCATTTCATTACTTTCCATTGCATTCACTTTCTTTAGCTTATATAACAATATCAATTTAACTCATCATTCCCTCTTTCATCATTTTACACCTTAAGTATGAACGTTCTATGTCATTACCTTTCCACACCTATTTCATATGCATAACACACTAGACATAAGCATATCATAAACTATAGCAATAAGCTAGTGCATTTAAACATTGCTCTTTTAGAATGAACCACATGATAAACCATTTTATAAGAAATTACATAATTTAAACCTTACCACTCATTCTTGAACACAAGCATATTTCCATTTGGGCGCTTACTATTTCAATGCATAACTTTATAAGTAAAAAAAATACAATCCAACCAATAGCTTGGCAAATGCCTAAGCATTAAACAATAACACACGTTAGCATACTTGAACATATTTCATATGAATTCAGTATGGATAACCATTATACTTGAATATGATTCAATTGGATATAACATCCTTCATAACATAACATGCTTACCATATATCTCATCATTTCAATGTATTTCATATATACATGTATTTGTTCGTATTGAACGTTTATCATTTCCTTTCCAATTCATGCCCGTTGAATCGTATAGAATTCTGTTGGATACCCGGGATAGCTCACATAAAGTGTGCTAACTTATATAACTATAGTCCGTCAACTCCTATACATATATGCTCACACGAGCTATGAATAAGTATGCTTACACGAGCAGTGAAAATGGGCCTGCTCACACGAGCTGTGGGTTAGAATGTAGGTACACATGCTGCTCACACAAGCTGTGGAGTATCCGAAACACATGCCGGACCTCAACCATTGGTAGGAAATTCAAGACCAACACCCAAATCATGTAAATCCTAATGACATGTCATTTGTATCATACGAGTTCCTATGGTTCAAACAAGGCCTGGTAGTTGTCAAAACATCGTTGGCTTTCCATCATTTCATTACAAGATAAATTGCATACTAACATATATATATTGATTTACTCACAATATAATCACATATTAACATTCAATTTAATTAAAATTATACAGAATACAGTTCATACGAACTTACCTGGCTAAATTGTAGAAATGTCAAAGTATAAGGGCATTTTGGTAATTTTTCATTCTTTTTTATTTTCCACCCGATCTTGATCTAAATTAATAATTTCATTCAATCTATTAATTTAGAAATAAAATAATGTATTTTATGCAATTTAGTGATTTTTGATATTTTTACAAAATTGCCCCTAAAGTTTTACTTTTATTGTATTTAGTCCTCCAGCCTAAAACATGCAAATTAACCATTTTTAATGCCAAATTATAACATCTAAATATTCATGGCACCCATATCAGCCTATATTTCTAATAATTTCACATAAATCCTTATCCTTTTATTATTTTAACAATTTAGTCCATAATCGATAAATTCATCAAAAATCACTTAATAAAATACTTTTAAATAACAACTAATATTTCAAATTCATCAATTAACATCTAAAAAATCACAAGGTTCATCAATGGAAACATTCAAAATCTTTGACAGTTTCGAAATCAAAGATACAGGCTAGCTGGGCCTACTTGCAACGATCTCAAAAACATAAAAATTTTTAGAAATGGGGGCTAAAACAGACTTACATGCATCTTTAAAATGAAAGCCGAAGCTTAAAGCTGCTCCCATTATTTTTCCATGGAAACCTTTTGATGTGAAAAAATCGTGATAAGTTTTATAATTTATGAATGACCATTCTTGAAAACTAACTATTATCACGATAAAGGCAAGCGCACCTATCGAATAGTAGTATAGCTTATGGCAAGACCGGAATGTCGAACCTAAAGGAACTAAAAGTACTAGTATCCGAAAGGAACTAAAAATACTAGTATTAACTTTCTTTTTATTATCTAGCCTAAAAATAAAGAGATTTGTTTTATCTAAACTAATTACTAAACTAAGAATGCACTGAAAGTCAATTAGGGAAATAACTTTTGGAAAACTGAATGATTTGGACAATACCTAAGGAAAAATCCACCTAGACTTCACTTGTTATTGACTCTGAATTAGACTATTTATTCATTTGACTTGATCCGTAGAAATCCTTAATTTATATTATTATCTCTCTCGAGACTAACAATGTCTAACCCTAGGTTGATTAATTGAAATCTCTTTCTAATTAAAACCCCTAGTGTTGCATTAACTCGATTTATGGACTCTCTTATTAGGTTTCACCCTAATCCGACAAAATTATGTCACCCTATCTCTAGGCGTGCAATCAACTCCGCTTAATTATGTTAGATATGCTTTTAGACAAGTACTTTTACTTCTCTGAATAAGCACATCAAAACTTGAATTAATATCCTGGAATATCAAAGTAAGAATTAAGAACACATAATTAAGAACAAATCAAATATTTATCATATAATTTAGAAAATAATAACAAGATCTGCCTTAGGTTTCATTCCGCTTAGGTATTTAGGGGATTTAATTTATAAGTGTAAAAGAAAACATCTCAGAAGAATAATGATAACAAAACATAAAGAAAACACAAAAACTCCTGAAGGAAATTGAGGGGAGATCTTCAGTCTTGAAGGATAATCCAACTTTTGAGATGGATCAAATAGCTTTCTTTGAGTAATTCCTTGCCTCCTACTCTGTGTCCCCTTTCTAGGTACCTCCTGGGGTGTTTATATAGGCTTTAGAATGATCCAAAACCCTCAAGAGTGGCCTTTTCTGAATAGGACTAGATTTGGGCTCGACAGGGACACGCCCGTGTGACATGTCGTGTGCAAGTGCTTCAGCCCGTGTTTGAATCTGTTGAATAGACACGGGCATGTGGTCTACCAGTGTAAGGGAGTCTAGGTCATGTTGATTTCCCACGTTGGCCCATTTTCTCCTTTTTTTGCCCGTTTCTCGCTCTTTTTACTCTCCTATGCTCACCTAAGTATAAACATGAAATTAAAGGATTAGGAGCATCGAATTCCACGAATCTGATGATAATTCATCTAAAAATATGCTAAGCGTGGGATAAAAATATGTATAAATTATGACTTATCACCTTTGGTGGTGAAAAACAAATGGGAAAGAAAACATTTTGTATTTTATTAACCTTTTATTTTATTTTATTAAATAAATAACATAAAAACATTATAATTAAAAGAAATTAAGCATCCAACTGCCCCACTCATATATAATATGGTATATTTACCATATTAGTCCATATACTTTCATTCATTGAGCTATTTAATCACTCAAATCAAATAGCAATCTAATTTTACATCTTTTCCAATCTAGTCCTTTTTAATTAATTAATTATCAAAATGTTAAAATTTTTCAACGTAACTTCAATACCACCTTAGTGACACTCCATAACTGCTCATAAAAATATTTATGACTCAGTTTATAGAAACGAGGTCTCGATACCTTATTTTCTAGAACTACTTGACCTTAAGGTCTTACCACTTAAACGTAATAAATCACTTATATAACATAATTTATCAAATCAAAAACCTTTTTAGAACCATATTTAACTCGTAAATATTAAATAATAATATTTACAAACTTACTCGTCAAATTTGGTGGTCTCGAAACTACTATTTCTGATTCCATTAAAAAATAGGCTGTTACAACTCTCCCCCCTTACAAAAATTTTGTTCTCAAAATTTGTCACCTAATACAAGCCATCAAGTCGAGTCTTTCTGTCATCTTCTTAATGGTAATTCATAGATAAGTCAATCATAACTCATTTTAACTCAGAGCTCATATCAGAAGTCACATCAGAACCTGATATTACGTCTAAACTTAACTGAACAGCTATGAGGTTCTCTTATCATAACTTTATCATTAAAAGTATAACTACCAAGAAATTCCTTCGTGGTCATCTGTCGAAACTCAAATTTACAAACTCTATCTGATGTTGCTGACATGATTGCATCTATAACCTTCAATTGATATTTGTTCCCTTTACATGGAAAGTGCCAAGAAACATTGTTTAAAAAAACATGACGACTTCAACTGTTGAGACGACTTTAACCCATAATGACATTTCCCGATTATAACTGATTTGATAGATATATTTCTGTATCATGATTTCTAGATTATGAATTCTTCATTCATAATGTCCATCTATTTAGCTGTGATCCGCAAACTTTATTCCTAGACCTGAAGATAAACTCAAATGTATATAACTCAATTAACTTTTCAATGAATAAACCGTTCTGATTAAAATAACTAAGTTTATTTTATCTATCGGATAATAAAATTTTAGAATTGTCCCTTCTTCTTGTTGTTAAGACAATCCAAACATATAATCTACCATAATTCCCTCAGAATACTAATTAAAGATCTGTACAAACTACATTAATTCAAACGAAACATAACATCCCGTTTTAACTCGTTGACATAAATCAAGATTACATGAGGAAGTAGAACCGATATACAAGTTTAAGCTCGATCTTCCACCATCTACACTTTTTTCATTACCTATCCCTTTCATGAAAGCTAGAAATGAGATACATAATAAAGCTATTTCAATTTTTAACATCAAAGCTTTGGATCATATGGGAGCCACAACCATCAGATGAATTAAAAAAATAGTGCTATAATAAGACCGACATTTCAGCCATATAGACAGAACAATACCTCAAATTTAATAGTGCAATTTGAGACAAAAGAGAAAAACCGAATATGGTCCCAAAAGCAACCAGTGCAGTAATACAACCCCTATAATCTGAAATCTATATCACTGTGCTCCTATGATCGAACTACGAATTATAACTATAATAATGTAATTACCTCTAGCTAATGAATACCCCTTAAAATAAACTATGTTTAATAGATTAAAACAATAAGAATGATAAGAAAACTGAGATAATGAAATCCAAGGTATAAAGCTCTATTGAATTTCTAAGTACACAACCCATATTGAATGATAAAGAGATCGATAATACCTTAGAGAAAATCCAGAAGAAGAATATCGCTCATACGCACTAGAATCAGTTGTGGTAGAGACAACACAAATTGAATATATATAATTCAAAGTACCAACCAGTAGAAGAAATAAAATAACATCATATGAGTCTTATCGTTGAATCTTCTACCGAACATAATAAAATGGAATGCCAAAGAAAGATAGAACAATGTCGATCGTAAACCAATCAGACTAACAATACTTTCGCCTAACATTATGGTTAGCTAGCATTCTCATATGATAAGAATCACATTTGAAGATGAACAATTGCATATATTTCTGAAGATAAAAGAACATATAGAATACCTAAAAGAGATTATCGTAATCACATCTGAAGAATCATGAATCCTTTTAGCTCAAGAATCCTGACAAGCAGCTTTATATCTTTATTTAGTTCGTCTCCAAATTGAGTACATATTGCAGCTTTTGTTGGTACACATTCTTAGGCATATTTGCCAAGTTGTACAAATTTCCTCTCATACTCAGATACAGGCATTCGAACCTGTTTCATCTCAAGAAATTCTTTACGTTTCTTATCAAGAAACTTCTAACTCATGTATTTCTTTCGCAATTCTGCCTAGAAAAACTCCCAATAAATCCAATCTCTTGGCACAACTAAAACTAAAGTTGTAACACCCCTAACCCAGCCTAGACGTTATGGCCAGATCTAACGTGTCACATGGACTTACGACTTAGTATGCATTCGCTGGTTTAAGTGATTGTGGTTAGTATGCATTCGCTGGTTTAAGTGATTGGGGTGGTCTTTGTAAAAACAGCGGTTAAATGAAAAGCCGGTTTATCAATCTTTAGGCTATCCATTTGTTGTGCTTGTTGAGTCTTGAAAACGTTTATTAATTTTGAAAACCTGCGCAGCCTAACACTAGCAGTTTCGTTATAGTATAAATATAATTAGAAAATAAAACCATGGCAGAAAAAAGAAATTTAAATAGCGGCCTTATTACAACTTAAAACCCAAAATTAAATCAGAATATAAAGTAATAAAAATAAACTAACTTAGAAAAACCAACTTTGCAGATGATGTGGCCACTCCGAATCCCTCACAGCTCCAAGCCCACTATGGTTGGAGATTTCCTGCAGAGATGAAAATAAAGGGTGAGTTCGGCAAACTCAGTGTGTAACATAACCTAGCCATAGCCCAAAACAGATCAAACCTCAGAGTCAGACTTATCTCGGTCGTGGCCCAGTACAAATATCAGAATGAAACCCATAGGCCCATAGCATATACAGAACGAATATATCATGAATGTAGAAATCCCAACCAAGATCCATCCATAACACCCCCGTACCAGCCTTACACCATGTAGGGAGACTACTCGACCCACCCAACCGCTACACACCACAGAAATTGTAGTGAAACTGCCAGATATTTTGAGGAAGTCACCAGATATAGATATTGTGGCTAGGCCACCAGAACAGATATATATATATGTGCCGAAGCCACCAGATTGCAGCGAGGCTGCCAGATATTGTGACGAAGTCACCAGAACAAATATATGTGGCGAGGTTACCAGATTGCAGCGAGGCTACTAGAATGCTTCCTCCATCAATATAAACCCATGTCCCATGCAACAGAAATAATATGTCATGGCATACGTATACAGAAACAAAACATCATGCTTTTCAGAAAAAATAACCCTAGGTGTAAAATCATAATTTTGCATGCATAAGGGTATTTTCAGTAATTATTACCTATTGCTAAGGTTTCATGCTCCTTCTAACGTTTACCAAGTAATCAGAAGTACTCACCTCATCTTTTTACCAAAGTGGGCCCGTTGGCCCATTGGCCCGTTTTTGGCCCATTAAGCCCAAAAATACCGTTGTGCACGAAAATGCACACTCTGCACTCTAATCATCCAAATGCACCATATTCATTAACAACTACCTCACGAGCGCTCGCACACTTGCGAGTTCAAAAAATACCAACGTTTCGATATTTCGGCTTTTACCGATTCAGTCTAAGGGAGGGTGTCGTTTACACACCTGGTTGATGACGATTGATGACGATATCTCCCACGCGATAATCCTACAATCGATCACTAACACATTAGACTTACGAATTAACGATAACTAACATAAATCCACGTCAACTAACCCAATCATCACACAAGTTAGTCATTTACGCACGATGGGCAAAATAGTCATTTAACACCCTAGGGGCAAAATGGTAATTTTACCCCACAGGGGTATCTCGGTAATTCTACCCTACAGGGGTATTTCAGTATTTCTACCTTACAAGGGTATTTCGGTAATTCTATCCTACAGGGGTATTTCGGTAATTCTACAACTTATCCACTTGGGCTTACGAACCCATTGGGACCATATGTCCCATTTCAGCCCATCGTAGCCCGAAATAGCCGTCCTACTGCTAGAGTAATGAGAAATACATACCTGTTAGGAGACTGCAGTTAATCCGCGCTCCAAACACTCTTAGCTGACGCCCAACCCAAACGAACACGTCACAAAGCGAAAGGGATCAGCCAAGAAGGGTATGCCTACTCTCCTCATGGTTTGCTCTATTTAAAGCCAGCTCTTCATCTACTCTTATGTTAGCTTCCCGATGTGGGATCCCTCCATCACCAGAGTTTAAACCCAACACAGACTCTTGCCATCCCAACATAGCAAAATAATCAACCTTTGCGTGCTAAGGGATTCGAACCAAAGTCCTCTTAGATGCCAACTCACGCCACCACCACTAGGCCATCAACTCATTTGTGTTATAAATCCAACACATTAAACTTTAAAGCGCACCTACTTGCTTCCAGATTTATTGAAAAGAAAAACCAAAATATATTGCAAATGTAACAACCCAAACCCGGCCTGGAAGTTTGGCTCGAATCTGGCATGTCACATTGAAGTGTTTTTCGAAAACCATGTTTCCATTAAAAACCCTTCTTAATATTTAAAAACTTATACCCTTTTTAAACCTTGTTAGAAACCTCAATTGAATAACATTCGTAACAACTTTGTAAAAATCTTGGCAGTTGCGGAAGCTTGATGTAAAAACAATTGCAGATACGTGATGTTTTGAACAACAATAGTTGCTTTAGAAAATCATGTTCTAATACTAGCAATTATAAGAACAATAAGTAAAATTTCAAATTTGAAATCAAGAAAATTACAACAGCTTTACTGCAACCCACATAAAACATTTAAAAGTAATAATCAAAACTATAAAATAAACAGTGTGTGTGACTTCTTCCGAGCCCCTCGCAGCTCCGATCCGTCTAAGGCTGGAAATTACCTGAAAAGTTAATAAACGGGGTGAGTTTACGAAAACTTAGTGTGAAATCCCCTACTATATAAAAGGAACAGTCAATCATATAAAAGAATTAAAAGTTTGGCCTCAGCCCTACTTACAGTTCAGTATCAATTGGGCCTTAGCCCACTATAATAGACAGTACCAGATAGGCTTTAACCCATTACAGAATAAGAAACATTATCAGAACTAGAATCAGAATTAGAATCAGAATCAGGTGACAGAATCAGAATCAGAATCAGTATCAGGTAACAGAATCAAAATCAGAATGTGAATGCAATCCCAACCCAATCCAACCGTATACACCCCCGTACCAACCCTACACTCCATGTGGGGGATAGCTCAACCCACCCAGCCTTACACTGCACAGTCGTAGCATTGCTGCTCAGTTATCAGTAAGTTGAGGCAAAGCCTCCAGTACGTGGGCAAGCCACTTTCAGTACTTCCTCCATCAATATAACCCATAACCCATGCAACAGATATAAATGTCATGGCATACAACATACAAAATCAGAATATCATGCCCATATTTGAATCAAACAATCACAATCAAGTCATTCATATCACCAACATATATTTACAATCAAATCCGTCCACCACACAGTCTAAGTCAATCACTTGCCCACAAGGGCAAAATAGTCAATTAACACCCTAGGGGCAAAATGGTAATTTTACCCCACAAGGGTATCTCAGTAATTCTACCCTACAAGGGTATTTCGATATTTATACCTTACAAGGGTATTTCGATAATTTTACCCTATAAGGGTATTTCAGTAATTCTACCCTACAAGGGTATTTCGGTAATTCTACCCTAGAGGGGTATTTTGGTAATTTCACAAATTAGGGGTATTTTGGTAATTTTGTAAACCAAGGGTATTTCAATAATTTTGTAAATCGAGGGTAAAATGGTAATTATGTAAATCGAAGGTAAAATGGTAATTCTGTAAATCGAGGGTAAGACAGTAATTCTGTAAATCGAGGGTAAAATGGTAATTCTATAAATCGAGGGTAAAACGGTAATTCTGTAAATCAAGGGTAAAATGGTAATTCTATCTTACAGGAGTATTTCAGTAATTTTACAAATCGAGGGTATTTCAGTAATTTTGCAAACTGAGGGTATTTCGATAATTTTACAAATCGAGGATATTTGGGTAATTTTATAAATCAGGGGTACTTTGGTAATTTTATAAGTCGAGGGTATTTCAGTAATTTGGTAAACTAAAGTATTCTAAACAAGGATAACAGTACGAATGGGCCTAAAGCCCTTCTCGGCCCAAATGGGCCCACACGCTCGTCTGGCCCTTTTAGCCCAAATCTAGCCACAGATATGAGATTCACCTAGCCTAGTCCAATATTTACTACACAATCAAACAACTTATCAAATTGGGTCTGTAGGCCCATTAGGCCCACATGGCCCCTTTCGGCCCATCGCGACCCGAAGTAGCCATCCTATAGCTAGAGTAGTGAGTAATACACACCTGATTGAAGACTGGAGTTAATCCACACTCTGAGCACTCTTAGCCTGCGCCCAACCCAACCGAGCATGCCACAAAGCGAAAGGGATCAGCCAAGAAGGGTACCTTTACTCTCATCATGGTTCTCTCTATTTAAAGCCAGCTTCGCATCCACTCTTATATTAGCTTCCTGATGTGGGATCCCTCCATCATCAGAGTTTAAATTCAACACCAACTCTTGCCGCCCCCTGTTAGCAAAATAAATGCTCTTTGCTTGCCATGGGATTCGAACCCATGCCTCCCCTTAAATACTCCATACGCTACTTGCCACTAAGCCACAAGGCTTTTTGTGTCACAATTTCTCCAACAATATTCTTAAGGTCTACCTACTACACCCAGGGTTTGATTCACCTTAAACCAAAATTTTTACTAGAGTCCAGGTTTGAACCCAGGACTTCTCCAACACTTCTCAGCACACTTAACCACTAAAACAAGCCTTCATTAACGAAATTTACATGCACGACAAAATATTATAAGCTGCCTTCAAACGCTTCCATGCTTAAGGCCCAAAACTTCGAAGCCCAAATTCAGGGTGTTACAGCAAGAGCCAAGACTTGAACCTTGGACCCCTTACTTCCTCTATGGCGTCACTTCCTTGTCCCCTAAGTGGCGCCACCTTGCCACTACACCACACTCCTTTTTGTGTCATCTTTTACCCCTTTACTCTTAAAATCCCAAACGCCAATTGCATCACCTATTCATAAAATTAAAATCCCGAAGACTACCACAGATTTAACTTAAGTTTGGGCCTTCCAAATGCCCACTAACCTACTAAAAAATATATATTAACCAACCAGAACACACACAAATTTTAAAAATCATAGAAACACAGAAAACCCAAAAATTGGGGCGTTACAAAAGTGTTCCACCACTGATAGGCTGAATCTTTCAACAACAAAAAAAGCGCATTTCAAGCATTCCGTTAGTGTACATAACAATTCATCAAATACTCTAATTGTGTTTTCTAACCAGAACTTGGCTCTCTCAAGATCATCTTCAATAGTACCTTTCAACTCTTCCACCCTATACTTATGGATTTTATCAACTGAAGGCTTACTCGCTTGTGTTGGTTCCAATCCCTGAGGAACTACGGGGACCGGTTGGGGAACAAGTGGGGGTGGAGGTTATACGAACTTGGTAAATCAGTCATTCATCATCTAGAACAAGGCTTCTTTAGCCTCGCCCCCAGCCCTCAGATATGGGTCTACTGCCACTCGAAGTTGCTCTGTAAATAGAGGCTTGCACGTTACTTTCAACCTTATCAGAATCGGCTCGGTTGGATGACATTATCTATATGAAAGCATAGTTCAAAATGGGTCTAGAGTTATCACACTATCACAGTTTATATAATGGCATGTATTTTCAGACTCACACATGCTATGTTCATTCCAAAAATTGACTAAACCGTAGCTCTGATCCACTAAATGTAATATCTGTAACTCGTATTCGTCGCCAAAATAGGGTTACAAAGCATTACCGTAAAATCATAACTTAAAACATTCATTTCTAAACATTACCATAATCTGTAACGCCCTAAATTTGGGGCTAGAAGTATTGGGCCTTGAATATAGGTCCGTAAAGAGGTTGTATATAAGTATTTAATTATGCAAGGAAATGACAAAATTAAAATGGCGTGTGGAGTGTACATGGGGTCTGAGGTTCAAGTCTTGGCATAGGCAGAATTTTCGTTTTATTTATTTAAGTGAACTCAGACTTTGGTTTGTAGGCTTTATAAATAATTATAGGAGGAAGGTGACACAAGTGAGCTTGTGGCCTAGTAGTGGTGGCGTGACATGGCTATTGTGAGAGCTTAAGTTTGAATCCTATAGAATGCAAATGGATATTTCATTTTATTTCTTTGTGGTGAGAGAGGTGGAGTTTGATTGAAACTCTGCTGAGGGAAGTTTGAACTAGTCAAGGAATGGATCATGGAGGAGATAAAGGAGGATTTTTAAGAGGAAAAAGTGGAGTTTGACTTGGTGTGGTATTGTGCCAAATTTACATAGGAGGTACTCAGAATTTCGGCTGAGTGTTGTTCCTCAAGTTACAGTTTTGTGTGTCTTTCTTTTGGCATTTGGTTTTTGTGCTTTTTGGTTCCGAGTTCTTCTATTGCCTCCTCCTTCTGCTTGTTTTCTTTGTTTTTCCTTCCCTATCTCGAATCGCTACTTTCTTGGCCGATTAGACACTTAATTTTTGTTTCGAAATTGAACTTTGCTTCTTCTCCTTAATCTCTTTTCATTTGGTTGGCCGAAGCACTGCTCTATTCTCACCTCTACTACTTCTCAGTTTTCTTGGCTGAATACTCTTCTTCCCAATTCTTTCAATCGGTTTCTTCTTTGTAGACTGCTTGCTATTTTTCTGTGGTGTTCTCAAGTGGTTTTACTTTGACTAAATATTAGTACTCTCCCTCTCTACTTCGGTTTTCAACTTGTGCGTCTGTGATCAAGTGGTGAGTATTGATTCTTTGTAAATCTTCTCCTCCTTGTTGGTAATCCTATGTTTAACCTTGTTCTTTATTGTCGTTCAATGGCTAGGGACGAGTGGTGCTAGCTTTGCTCCTCTGTTCTAGTGGGTTAGGACGATTGTCCCTTCTCCCTAATTAACCTTGCAGTTCGGTAAGTATTCCCTTTATCTTCCTCAAGTCATTCATTTGAGTAAGGGTTAATAAGGTTGGTTGTATTTCTATTGGCATACGATTGATTGTGTGTTGGAATTAATGTAGGTTTGGTGCTCAAGGATTAGCCGCTCTCTTTGTTAACAAAGGTGTGTAACCATATACCTTGTTCGCTAATCGGCTGAAAAGTTGAAAATGTGTGTGTTGTTTACTCTGCTATGACTGTAGATCGGAAAAATGCCAAAAAGCTGAGAATATGGCGTACGGTGCCATGTGAGTGTGCGATCGCGCGTGTGGTGAACTGAGCTCACGGAACGTGGGCATACGACGAGGAAGGCCAACATGAGCGAATTCGTGGGCTTAGGCCGTAGTGGGCCACTAGAGCCACGAAATTGGCCGAATAGGCCCAATGGGCCCGTGGGCCCGTTTGTGTCAAATTAGCTGCTATGTGGAATATGGTTGGGCTTATTATGTCGCGTAGATAGCATGGGCCATTTTGGGCCACGTTGGGCTGTGGGCCCAATGGGCTTATGGACCCACATGGATAAAATGTATGTTATGTGATAAGTTTTGGACTAGGCTATGTTGTTCGTACAGCCGTGAATAGTTCTGGGTTAAATGGGCCCGCGTGCGTAAATTTCACTGTTAAGCGAGAAGTAGATAGACTTGTGATGTCGCGCACATGACCTAGGTTGTTTTAGGCCTCGATGGGCCTAAATGGGTCGTGTGGGCCCAATGGGCTCATGGGCCCACACGGATAAAATTTTTGGTAAGTGACTATTAATGGACCGAGCTATGGTGTACAGATAGCCGTATCTAAATTTAGGCTAAATGGGCCATACGAGCGTGTGGGTCTACTTGGGCCGGGTATGGGCCTTAGGCCCATTTGCACCGTTATGTCTGTTTAGATTACTTAAGTCGCTCGAGGCGACGATGGACCTTTGGTTGGGTCGTTAAGACCCCGATTTGTGAAATTATTGAAATACCCCTGATTTGTGAAATTACTGAAATACTCCTAGGTTGTAAAATTACTGAAATACCCTTTATTTGTGAAATTACCGAAATACCCCCAATTTGTAAAATTACCAAAATACCCCTAATTTGTAAAATGACCATAATATCCCTGTAGGGTAAAATGGTCGTAATACCCCTATAGGGTAAAATGACCGTAATACCCCTATAGGGTAAAATGATTGTAATACCCCTGTATGGTAGAATGACGATTATGCCCTTATGTTCCGTATGACTGATGTACTTATATTTACATATACGATTGTACTGAGTATGAATTTGCATACACGCAATAATCATGACATGACATACTGCATGGGATTGGGATTTTGATATGGATGAAATACTGTACTAGTGACTATGTCACATTCACTGTTACTGGTGGCTTTGCCACATTTACTGTTTCTGGCAGCTATGCTCCATTATTATTACTGGCAGTTTTGCTGCGATATTGGTGTGCTGGTTGGGTGGGTCGATTTATATCCCCATGTGGTGTGTTGGTTAATACGGGTGGTGTGCTAGCTGGATTTAGGTGGGATGCATAATTGCATTACACGGTACTGATACTGTAATGGGCTTAAGCCCACACTATTACTGTATAGGGCTAAGGCCCAGACTATACTGATACTGAATAGAGCTCAGGCCCAGATTGTTACTGCATGCACTATTTTCTATTTGATTGATAGGGGGCTACACACTGAGTTTTTGTAAACTCACCCTTTCTTTTTAACTGTACAGGTAATCCCCAGCCTTAGACGATTTGGTGCTGTGAGGGACTCAGAGGTGGCCGCACGACTGCTGTGTCTTGCATTTGACTTTATTTAATTTAAATTTCACTTTTGGGTTTTTAATTTTGTAATAAGGCCGTTTGTGGGTTTTAATTTTTAATTGGGCTTTGGATTATATATTTTTTAAGCTGCTAGTCTAGGTAAAGATGATTTTTTAAAACAATTACTATTTTCTAAAACACGCATTTTAAACTTCATCGACTTAAAAAGCTTTCGCATTTTTAAATCAATTTAATATAACACTGATGGTTAATAAGGTAAACGTTTTGACAAGATGTAACACCCCTTACCCGTATCCAAGGTTGGAACAGAGTACGAGGCATTACCAGACTTAACAATACACATAGACGAAAACTGGGCCATAAAATTTTATTTAATTCAAAACTTTTCGAGCACATGCATAACAAACAAAGCTAACTATATCATCACATCAAAACATAGGACATGGCATGATTAATTAAACTTATAAACCATAATGGATAAGGACTACATCTCATGATCATATACGATAACTCAATGCAGATTGATACGTATGGTCAAAATCATAATAAAAATACATATCACAAACCAACTTCCTATACATGCCACTCACTTGATATATCTAATATTTGAATTAATTCTCCCAAAATGATAGTTTGATAGTGTGATTTTGCCTCCGACGATCTCCAACCCCGAGCCGACTTGCCAATACTAAAGAAATGGAGAGGATGGGTAAGCTTTACGCTTAGTAAGTTCATATGAAAATAATAAGCAATTACTACCACACTTTTCAAGATAAAACACTATAATTGTACAATTACACATGTTCAGGTTAAGATGTGTTATCAAGTTATAGTTACTAAATCATTCATATCTGAAGCTAAAAAACTCCAAATTTGGTTTCGTTAATTTTCCTTGAAACTAGATTCATATATATTTCTCCCATAAAATTTACAGAATTTTTTGTTTGGCCAATTAGTACAGTTTATTCATTAAAGTTTCCCCTATTTCAGGGTACAACTACTCTGACCCCTGTGACACCCCTAATTTGACCCTAGTCGAAAGTGGTTTTGGAACCCCAAAACCGAGTCACAAAAATAATCAGATGTTATATTCTATGCTTATTGAATATGGAATTTGTATGTGTGAATATTTCGTGCCTTGATTTTATCAAGGCGGTGTTAATTTATAAGTAAGGACCCATGTGATAAGACTTGAAAATGTGATAGGTGAAATTTAAAGTGGCCAAATAATGCATGAGTTATTGACATGAGGGACTTGCATGTCAAATGGACCACTTTTAATTAGTGGCCGGCCATAATGATAGTTGATAGATATTATATGCATTTTATTTTAGCATGATAATAGTTAATGGCTTTATATTATGGAAGAAAGAATAATTAAAAGAAGGAAAGAGTGATAGAAACAAGGTATGTCCATCTTTCTTTTCCCCATTGCCGTAACTAGTGAAAGAAAAAAAAAAGGAGAAGAAGAAGCCAAGGCATTCGGCCATGGTTAGTTCATAAATCAAAGGTATGTTAATGTGATTTTTATGTAATTGTTCATGAATTTAAACCATAGTGCATGTGTGAAAATTTGATGTTTTAATTTAGACTTATGACGGTGAATTTCATGTGATTGACTTAGTTGAGAACCTAAGAAAATATGATAGGGGAATATGTAAGGATCAAATGATAACAAAGTGAGGAAACTTGGGTTTGCATGTCAAATCACCCAAACCTCAAGTAGTGGCCGGCCAAGCAAGGATGGTTCTTCCATTAAGTTGAATTTTTAATGATGCTTTTATTAGTAAATGATTAAAATAGATCAAAAAAAAAGAAAGGGGGAATAAAATAAGAAAGCAAGAGAAAGTCTTCATCTTCTTTCTTTTCTTGAAGTGCCGTGAGCTAGGGAAGGAGTGGAGACTTCATTGTTTTTGGGTTCTAGCCGAAACTAAAGAAAGAAAAAGGGGAAAGTGTTTTCGGAATGTTCGGTCTTTTGGAGGCCAATTTCTAAGGTAATTTCATTGTAATTTTGTTAATTTTTGATGAATACGAGCTTCACTTCTTTATCTAGCCGAAACCCATTTGCTAATTTTGGTCTAAGTGGCGTATTAAGTTCGGTTCATGTGTTTTTGAGCTAGGGATTTGTTTTTAAAGTTAAAAGTTGCTGGATAAGTGTTGGATGGACTTGATAATGTTAAAATTATTGAGTGTGTAAAGTTATAAGTTTAGTTTATGATTGGGAGCTTAAATTTAGCTCAAATTTAACTCAATTTCTTATATTAAGCATTTCGGCTATGGTGTGGATTGCATAAAATTTGAAGTATTTGATGTTTGAGAGTTCTAAATAGTTAATTATTAAGTGAGGCTTAGTAATTTTGTGTTAAAGATGAATTTCATTACTAAAAGTGGTATTCGGCTATGTGGCATTGTGTTAAATTTTGGATGTTGTTTTTTTTTTAATTTTAAATTGACTATTAGGTAAGCTTTAAGGTTGTTAAATGGTAAAAAGAGACTTGAGAGTGATGTTTAGGTAGCTTTCGGCCTTATAGTGAATTATGATTGTTAAAGGATGGACTTAAGTTGTGTATATGGGATTTAACCTTGCCGATTATGTGTTAACAAGGTGAAAATGGTTATGTTGCGTTAATAGAGTGCCGAATGTGAATTTGGTGTTAAGCTATATTTGAATACTTGGTTGAATGATTTTTGATATACCCGAAATAAGGTGCATGAATTATGGATTAGTAATGATTTGAATTTGTTTAAATCTAGCTCAAGAACAAAGGACACCAACTTCGGATAGGGGAAAAGAGAAAGTAGTTGAATAGCCGATTTGTACTAAGTCGATCAAATTCAAGGTAAGTTCTTAAGTATTTGAGTTTGATTCCTTTGTAAGTTTTAAGTATTAAAGCCTATAATGTGATTGAGTATGATATGTTAAGCACATATTAAAAGAATCATAACTCTATTGTAAATTTTTATGCATATAGCCTAATGGCTATTATGAAGTATAGGTAAGTTATTGATATGATATGTTGCCAAATGGATATGATATTATGAAGTGCTAAAAGGATATGTCAGAAGAGTAAAATTGTGATAAACCTGCTCAGGACAGCAGTAGTAACATAAATTTAGAAAATAACCATAAATTTTTGGAGTTGAATGGGAGGCTGAATAAATTATGAAATTAAAGCTTAATGAGTCTAGTTTCTTATAAAAGAAACCGTGTAAGCAAAGGGATTTCCGACAATGAGATACTTAAAGTTGTGTGAGACAGCGCAGAATGACGCTGTAATCCTCTGTTCTGTCTTTAGAAAATCATTATAAATTGTACAAAAATGGTTATAAGATAAAATTTATATGCTTAGACTCCTTAATGAGTCTAGTTTCAAATGAAATCAAATACAACACATTTTGAATTCTGTAAAATGAGAATTTTGATTCGTAGTGAAGAGTGGTCAGATTAGTCAAATAGTGAAACAGGGGAAACTTTAAGAAAAATTTGGTATTGATTGGCCAAACCTAAAATTCTGGAAATTTTATGGATAGAAGATATACGAGTCTATATTCAGGAAAAATTAACGGAAAGTGATTTGGAGTTTTGTAGCTCCAGTTATAAATAATTTAGTGACTATTGCTCAGGAAAAACAGCTTGTGCTGAATTTGAGATTGTGTTGTAAACCTTGATAAACTTGTTTTAGTTGCTCATAAGCTATTGATTAAACCCATACGTGAATTCTAAATTGTGATATTGGAAAATGATAGATGTAGATTCAGCCAAGACAGTTTGTATACGTGAAAGTATATGTGGTATGTGAAGTATATTTGGATAATTGTGATGTGAATACATGAAAATCTATATTTTGATTTAAGATTCTATGTGATGGATGTGAACATGCATATATGTGATAAGGCCTAATGGCCGATGTGATGAATATGAAAGTGTATATATGTGATAAGGCCTAATGGCCGATGTGATGAATGTGAAAGTGTATATATGTGACAGGGCCGAGTGGCCAACGTGATGGGTGTGAAAGTGTATAAATGTGATAAGTCCCGAAGGGCATTTGTGTCAGTACTATATCCGGGTTAAAACCCCGCAGGCTTTATGCGAGAATATTATCACTGATTAATGTCCGTAAGCTTCGTGCTCGTACTATATCCGAGCTCTAAAGACCCGATGACTACGTGTGGGGATTTTGTCCGGGTAAGACCCGATAACTTCGTGTGGAGATTATGTCCGGGTAAGACTTCGTAATAAGAATTGCTTATAAATATACTCAATGCGAAAGGTTAAACAGGTATGTACTCCAAGTTTATATGTGAGCTTGATTTGCGCTAAATCATAAGGTAGTTATGTGATGCATACGAGAGCAATCTATGAGACTATTCCTATGATTATGTGACATCGGATCAGTGTGAGAGGTTATGTGAAATCATACGATATATCTATGTCACATGAGCTCACTTTTATGTGAAAGTTTATCTGCCTATTGTATATGATGAGACGTGCATATTCGGTAAAAGGGATGGTATGCCCGAAGGAAGAGTGAAATAAAAATACGAACAACTATGTTATAATTTGATTGTTATCTGTTGACACTGCTTAAAACTTACTAAGCATTGTAATGCTTACTCTGTTTACTCTGTTTCCTCTATTTTATAGATCTCATTGCGAAGCTACAGGCTCGGGGATCGTCAGCAACTAGTCACACTATCACTATCCACTGTTTGGTACTGCTATGTTTTGGATTATCTTATGGCATGTATAAAATAGACTAGTGGCGGAAGAATATTTTGGTTAATGTATATAGCCATGCGAAAATGGCTTATATATGTTTGAGCATAATTTTATAATCATTTGGTATGGAATGGTTAATCACTATCATAATTTGTGCTATTTATGCTAAAAGGGCTAGTTGAATCATGGAAACTATGAAATAGGTAAAGTCTACCTTAAAGGCAGATGCTGGCAGCAGCAGTGATGTAGATTTGGAAACTCACTAAAAATATTAGGATTGGAATTAAATAATGAATAAATTATGTAAACGAACCTTGATGAATCTATTTTCATAGGAAAGTAACAAAACGATCATATGGGCAGTATGTTAAGAGATATTCAGGTTCTCGTGAGACAGGGCCAGAACGGTTTCTGGATTCCCTGTTCCGACTTTGGAAATTCATTATAAATTAACCAGAGATAATTAGGAGTCATGCCATATATGTATAGATTCCTCTCTGAGTCTAGTTTCTATAGAAACAAACGGCATCAGTATTGAAGCTCTGTGCAGGGAGAAATCCAAGTCGTAATGCGCAAAGGTCAGTGTAGTCGATCCCTGTAACATGGGAGACTTTGACTAATAAACTGTACTAATTGGCCCGACCAAAATTCTAGAAAAAAATATGTAGATGGGCATATGAGTCTAGTTTCAGGGAAAAATTACAAAACTGATTTTCTAGTTGTGAAACTCAAGATATGATTTTTAAGGTGACAGTGTCGCAGTTAGCCAACTGCCTGGAAAATTTTAAAATGGACTGCGATAGTAAGCGAATTTGGTCTGTGAACCCCTCGTGTCCGACTCCGGCAACGGTCTTGGGTACGGGGTGTTACACCCCTGTGCACTACGAACCAAATTTCTCCCTGTACAGAATTTCAACGACCATGCCGTTTGTTTCCTTAAAACTAGACTAAATAAGGAATCCATGAATGTAAGGTATGACTCTTAATAAGTTTTATAAAATATATGGTGAATTTCTAAAGTCAGAACAGGGGATCTCGAATTTATTCTGACACTATCTCACAAAAATTATAATATCACATAATATATAACTCTTTTTCTCCCCCTGTTTCTTTTATATGAAAATAGACTCATTAATATTTAATTCCATAATTTTTTTGAAATTTAATTCAACTTACACAATTTTTGGTAAATTTTCAAACTCATGCACTGCTGCTGTTCAACACTGTTTTACTACTAAAGTTCACTTTTACACAATTCACTTAATCCATTCCATTTTACCGAGGTTTGCTCAAATATCGAGCATATTGCTCATAAATTCAAATAAACATATACTTGCACTTGTTCATCACATAATCACTTTCACATGTATTTTCATTTAATCGATTTCCCGTTGAACTCATCGGAATAATAACATATACACAATTGCCTGCACATTTTCCCATTTCCACACTTGTAGCCGAAGCTATCTGGTACGCATAGTAGCCTGCACTTAGTACTACACATGCGACCAATAATCTGGTCCTTGTAGTAGCCTGCACTTAGTACTACACACGTGATCATAGTTTTCGGGTACGCATAGTAGCCTGCACTTAGTACTACACATGCGACCAATTATCTGGTACACATAGTAGCCTGCACTTAGTACTACACACGTGACCTCACAATAGTTCATTTGTATTGTTTCTATTCTGAAGGTTCAACCGGGAAATTCCTCACTTTTCAACATTTTACTAAATTGTCCGTAATCAATTTAAATTCATAACTTACATCAAATAACCATTTGATAGGCAGCCACATTTCATATGATATCAAAATATAATAACATAAAAAGAATCGATAGATTATTTATGTACGAACTTACTCGAAGTGTCGATCTCACTATCCATAGTACCAATTGTCCATTCATAGTATAATAAGACACAACTCAAATATCAAATCAGCTTTTAAGAATTTACATAACATATATCACATATTTCATATATCACTTGTCATGTATCATCATTTTCTTGCATTTCATGTAACATTCTTTCATGTCATATTTCCACATCATAAACACCATTCCATCAACTTCTCCAATATATTAAATCATACAATATATGAAATAATAGTAAGAAATATAATTCAAACATAACATTGCATTATTATTATCATACGAACTTACCTCGATCCAGAAACGACAATTTACCATTTTAGTCCATAACCTTGTATTTTCCCGATATAAACTCGAATCTCGATTTCCTTCATCTATAATATCACATTTAGCCTAATAATTAGTCACACTATTCATACGGGTCCAAAAATCATATTTTTACAAATTTTCATTTTGACCCTTAAACTTTTGCATATTTGCACTTTTTCCCCAAGGTTCGGAAATTAAACTTCATCCTATTTTCTTATGTTTTATGACATATTGATAATTTTTCCCTTCTATGGCAATATGAAATTCTCACTCTAACATGTACTTATGACTATTAGGTATTTTTACCAATTAAGCCCTTTTATTCATTTTCACTTAAAACTGAGTAGCACAAGTTGTCTAACATAATTTAAAATCTCATATTCTATCATAAAACACCAAAATACACAAATTTCACCTATGGGTATTTTTCCAATTATGAACCCTAGGTTGAATTATTGCTAGCATAAGATAAATCAAGCTACCGGGACTCCAAAAACGTAAAAATCATTAAAAACGAGGCGAGAACGGACTTACAATCGAGCTTGGAAGCTTGGAAACCCTAGCCATGGAGTCTCCCTTGGTATACACGTCCATGGTGAAGAAGATGAACAAAATTGGCTTTTAATTTTGTATTTTAATTCATTTTACCCCTAAATGACCAAAATGCCCTTTTTACTAAACTTTCCAAAAATTCCATCCATGTCCAATTTTTTGTCCATAAACTTAGAAATTGGTCAAATTCTATTTAAGACCTCCTAATTAATATTTCAAAGCAATTTCATACTAGAAACTTCTAGAATGCAAGTTTTGCAACTTATTCAATTTAGTCCCTAACTTCAAATTAAGCACTTTATGCATAGAATTTCTTCACGAAATTTTCACACAATCATGCAATCATATCATAGACCTCAAAATAATCATAAAATAATTATTTCTATCTCAAAATTTTGGTCACAAAACCACTATTCTAATTAGGCCCTAATTCGGGATAGTACACGAGAACTTTTGTTAAATGATAATAAAAGGGTTTAAATTCAGTAACGAAGTTTTACCTAAAAGATCAATTTTTGAAAAATACTTCGATGTGACACACCAGATTCGACCTTAACGTCTAAGTCGAGTTTGGGGTGTTACATAATCATAGCATAATTTATTTATGCACATGTATAGTGTCCTTTATTGGAGCCTTCGGGGGCTTAAAGACACTTTAGAAATGATTTGGGAGTAAATCGAAAACATTTAAAACATTGAGGAAAAAGTTAGAAAAATTCATACTGTAGGGGTCACACGGCTAAGACACATGCCTGTGAAACAATCAAAGTAGGGACACACAGTCGTGTCTCAGCTCGTGTACGTGCCCATGTAACACTATGACTTAAGTCACTCGGCCAAGCCACATGCCCTTGTACCAGGCAGTGTAACTTTTGAAATGGCCTCACACGCCCATGTGCCAGGCTACGCAACTACTTGACTTGCAACCTTTATAACCTACAAGGGACACACGACCATTACACATGACCATGTGTCATACACGGCTGAGACACATGCTCATGTCCTTGGCCGTGTAGACAAGAAATTGGCCAAAATCAAGCCATTTCTTTCACCCACTCAAAGCATGAATGTAAACACTATTTCTCATATGACCAAGGCAGCATAACCTACCCGAAACATACATAGAAATAACCAATTCATTACACCAATTATCCAAACAACCAATATGCCAATAAGGCACCTCAGTCACAACATTCAAACATACCTAAACATCTGTATATTTGGGCATTCATCAACCATTCACATCTAACCTATTGCCATACCAAACTTACCACAAATGGCCATATTGAAACTACACCAACACATACTAATATGGTTATTCAAAAATATGTATTAACCTAACCATATTAACATCAACCATCAAGACATCAAAAATACCATAAGTACCACAAATTCAAAGCAACATTACATGTCATAAACATCAACTAAACATTAGACTTAAGTCTACTTATACATGCTGTTATAACCTTGACCAAAACTTCAAATCTATCGATATAATCTTTGGATAGTGTGATAGGTCTCCGACGAGCTTCCCAATCAAACGAGCTTCGATTATCTATAAAACATATGAAAGAAAACTGTGTAAGCATGTAATCCTCAGTAAGTTCGTAAAACATAAAACATAACTTACCATTTCATTACATAACATTAAATTTATACATAATACAATCCAACCATAAGCTTGGCACAAGCCTAAGTACCAACAACAACACATGTTAGCATACTCAAATATAATCTACATGAATTTAGCGTAGATAGGCCATTACACATGAACATAATTCATTTGAATTCATCATCTTCCTTAATATAATGTACTTTCAATATAACTCACCATTTCAATTCTTCTCATAAATACATATCATGGTTCATATTGAACACTTACCATTTCCTTTCCTTTTCATGCCCGTTGAACTGTTTAGAATATCATCGGATACGTGGGATAGATCACACGAAGTGTGCTAAACATATAACCATTCCTTTTCTTTCCTTTACATCATTGCTCACACGAGCTATGAAATGGGCCTGCTCACACGAGCTGTGGGTAAGAATGTAAGCTACACAATGCTGCTCACATGAGCTGTGAAGTATCCGAAACAAATGCAATACCTCAGCCATCGGTAGGACATTCAATTGACATAGCATTTAAGATATTAGCATATCATTTATAATAACATTAAAGCGGTATTTAATCATACGAACTTACCTTGACGATTAAGGCATAGAAATAGAGTCGACTAATCTGAAGGTTTAGCTTTACCCCGATCTAAATCCGTACGAGGCCTATCTTAATCTAAATAGGTAAATTCAATCTATTTAATACACATACTATTTAATTTAATCAAAATTCATCCTTTTACAAATTTATATTTTTGCCCATAATATTGTAACTTCTTTACAATTTAGTCCTTAAGCTCTTATATGAAAATTTATGCAATTTCATCCCTAACCCATGCTAGCATAATTTATTATGAACATATATCAACTCATACAAATCATCATTTCACAATTTAACCATGTACTTTTGCTACTTTTACAAATAAGTCCCTAATTGACATTTTCATCAAAAATCAGTTTACAAAACTTGTTTATTTATCAATAAGGACTCATAATCTTTCATTAAACTTTATAAATCATACAAATATGTTCATAGAAAAACCCTAATCCTTTAACAATTTTGCAAACTAGTCCCTGGGCTAGCTAGATTAAGTTACAATGACTTCAAAAACATAGAAATCATTAAAACCATGATCAAAATCACTTATATGCAAGTAAATCAATACGGCCGAATGAAGAACCCTAGTTTTGGAAAATTGTTGCTTCAATTTTCAATGGTAGGTATTTTGGAGAAGATGAATGGAATTTGATTTTAATTAACATAACCTTATTAATTCTTTTACCATTTTATCCTTTAAAAATATCCTTAATTTTAATAAAACCAAACAGATAAATGTCCACTACCACATAAATGGTATAATTACCATATAAAGCCTCTTACATGAAATTTCTATAGCCATTTAACACCTTTAGCTACTAGAACTACACTTTCTCACCTTTTACGATTTAGTCATTTTCATGAAATTAAGCATGCAAAAGGGAAAATTTCTTAACGAAATTTTTATAGAACACTACTAACTACCATAGACCTTAAAATAATAATAAAATAAATATTTTCATGTCAAATTTGTGGTCCCAAAATTACTATTCTAATTTCATTAAAAATAGGATGCTACAATATATGACAGAGACAGACCCATCAGAGAACATGTAGTGCCGATCTAAGATGATTTGATTCTAGGAATTGTCAGGCCACATATTTAGGCTAAACATTTTGAGTTAAAGTTGATGATGTTTCAAATGTTACAAACTATAGGGAAGTTTCGTGAATTGCCTACTAAGGATCCACAGTTGTACTTAAGACGCTTTTTGGAAGTCTACGATTCATTTAGATAGTAGAGTGTTCCTGAAGATGCCCTGAAATTTAAGTTATTCCCTTATTTATTGCGAGATCATGCCAAAGCATGGTTACATGCATTGCTGTTAGGTACGGTGGCATCTTGGAATGAACGTTGTCAGAGGTTTTTGCTGAGATATAATCCTCCAAACATGAATGCCAAATTGAGGAATGATATTATGTCCTCTCAACAATTTGGGAATGAAACATTATATGAAACATGGAAGCAACTCAGGGAGTTAATTAGAAAATGCCTGGTGCCTAGTTTTCAACATTGGATGCAAATGGAAATGTTTTACAATGGATTGAATGCGTATACAAGGATAATGGTTGATGCATCTGCCAATGAAACTTTGCTCGATGAATCATATAACGAGGCATATAAAATTCTAGGAGGATAGCAAACAAATATCATCAATACCCCACCACAAGAGTAGGGACTAGTAGAAGAGTATCTGGAGCAATGGAACTTGATGCGATTTCTTCCCTAACAGCTTGTATAATCTTTAACAAATGTGATTAAAACACTGAAAAGAACAGCTGAAGTGTAGGAAATAAAAGCAGCTGAGTTAGCATGTGTTTACTACGGAGAAGATCATATTTTTGATGAATACCCATCGAATCCAGCCTTAGTTTATTATATAGGAAATTTTAATCGCAACAACAACCTGTATTCCAGCACATTTAATGCAGGGTGGAAGCAACATCCCAACTTTAGTTGGAGTAATCCAAGGGTGGGAAGTTCCAACAATGCTATTCGATAGAATGTTGCGGGTGCACCACATGGGTACAATCAACTCATGCCACGGCAAAATGTTCAACAAAATTTAGCTTCGAGTTCTTCACCGATAGAAGATCTATTGAAGGAATACATGACCAAGAATGATGCTATCATTCAAAGTCAAGTTACATCTTTTAAAAGCTTTAGAGAATCAAGTGGGGCAAAATGCCATAGCATTAAGCTCAAGATCACAAGGAGCACTACCGAGTGATACTGAAAATTCATGATCTCAAGGAAAGGAACAGTGCCAAGCCATCATGCTCAGATGTGGTACGTAGTTATTAAAAGTTGTTAATAACACCATTATTGAGGAACGTAGTTTAGATTTCACAAATAAGAAGAATTTTGAACCAATAGCGGAGTAGGCTACAAAGGAAAAGAGTAACCAAAAAATGTTGAAGTAGATTCATCTTGTAATGCCAATAAAAAGGCCATGGCAAAGCAACCTCAACAAATGAAAAAAAAAAGCCACCGCCACCTTTCCCTCAGTGTTTTGAAAAATCTGAGCAAGACTTTCAATTCAAGAAATCATTGGAAGTTCTGAAACAATTACATATCAACATATTGTTGGTCGAAGCATTGGAGAAAATGCCCAACTATGTGAAATTCATGAAAGATATCTTATCAAAGAAAAGAAGGTTAGGGGAGTTTGAAATTGTTTCTCTTACTGAAGGATGCACAACATTGCTGAGAAACAAATTGCTACGAAAACTGAAGAATCCAGGGAGTTTTACTATACCTTGCTCTATTGGAAACTATTATGTAGGCAAAACATTGTGCGACTTAGGTGCGAGTATAAATCTAATGCCTATGTCTGTTTTCAAGAAGTTGGGAATAGGGAAGGTGCGACTTAGTTGATCGTTTATATACACATCCAGAAGGAAAAATAGAAAACGGGTAAAAGTTGAGAAATATATTTTTCTAGTAGATTTTATTATTTTAGAATATGAGGCTGATAAAGAGGTACCAATCATACTTGGGAGACCTTTTCTAGCAACCAGTAGAACATTAATTGTAACACCCCAAACCTGGCCTGGACGTTATGGCCGATTCTAGTGATGTCACATTGAAGTGTTTTCCATAAAGCATGAGATCGTTTGCAAAGCCCAATATTTATTAAGCCTCTTTTTGTGATCTAAAAGATAATTTTAAAACTTGCGTCGCTGTCAAAAGTATTTACTTTAAAATGTTATTAACTTTAAAATCTCGTTTGTAGTAGAAGCTTTTTTAAAAAAAAAAATAGTTCCGTACTAGCGTTTACTTGTAAAACGTTGTTTTCTTGTAGCAGCTCTTAAAATTGTTTGTGGTATTTTTGAAAAGCATTTATCTTTTGAAAACCCGTGTCCTATTGCTGGTAGTTATAAATCAATATAAATAAAACCCCAAATTAAAATGTTAAAATGTTAAGGGGCCTTATTACATAAAAAAACCCAAATTAAATTACTTATAAATTAAAAGACAAATATGAGAGCGTAAGCTTTTGTGTGGCCACCTTCAAGTGCCTCGCAGCACCTATCCGCTTAAGGATTACCTGCGCAGAAATGCAAAAGGGTGAGTTTACAAAAACGCAGTGTGTAATCCCCTAATAAACAGACAGTCAAACATACAGCGAACAAATACAGTCTGGGCCTAAGCCCATATCAGTAACAATGGCAATACCAGTTTGGGCTTTAGCCCATCTCAATGCAAAACGGTCATGTGTTTGGGCTTTGGTCCAATTTAGTAACAGTAAACAGTGCGGTAACAGTAAATAGTATGCAAGTCCTACCCATCTAGCCTCTACACACCATCTCCGTCCAACCTACACTCCATGTAGGGATATAATCAACCCACCCATCCCTACACTCCAGAATTAGCACCGGTTGCGGCACTAAACAGTATTTGTAGCAGAGCTACTAGTATAATAGGCTTAGAGCCATTAGTGATTTGCAGCTGAGCTCCAGTACAATACACTTCCTCCAATCATATATAAACCCATCCCCATGCAATGCATCATGCAACGTGTCATGTCATATCATAATATTATACATGTACTCAATATAGTTGCAAATAACATGCTAAAATATAAACATACATCATATAGGGGCAAAATAGTCATCTGAGCATATAAGGGCAATATAGCCATTCTACCACTTAAGGGCAAAACAACCATTCTACCATATAAGGGAAAAACTGTCATTTTACCACATAAGGGAAAAATTGTCATTTTACCACACAAGGGCTGTAACAGCCCGATTTAGGGCCTAGTCGGAACAGTGGTCTCAGGACCACAAATCTAAAGTTAGAAAATATTATTTTATTATTTTTATGAGGTTATAGTATGATTTTATTAGTGCATGAAAGATTTGGTGAGCTAATTTTAATGTTTCCTAGCCCAATTTCGAAAAAAGACTAAATCGCATAAAAGGCAAAAGTTGCATTTTAGTACCCAAATGAGTTAAATAGCTAAAGAACTTAAATTGAGGGCTTTTAAAGGGCAATTACACCCTTTTTATTAGTGTTGGCCACCCATGTGATGGGTTTTAAGCAAATAGTCAAAGTATTAGGTGGATGATGTCATGATTTGGTGATAAAATAATGCCTAAAAAGCCTAGCTATCATTTCTTTCTTCTCCATCTCTCTTCTCCACCGAAAATATAAAAAAATGGAGTTTTGAAGGCTGAAAATTTTCAGCAACTAAAAGCCCTGACAAGTAAGTGATTCCCACACCCTTTGTTGATGATTTTTGCATTTTTGAGACCCTTGATGCATGAGTTTTCAAATGAGGGAGATATCTTGCAAAATGGTCAAGAGTTTAGAGTGTTGCCATGAAAGGATTTGTGATGTTTATTGAGTTTTTATGGAGGAATATGAGTCCTAGTTGTGTTATAAACAACTTTTGTAAAAGGTGTTAGCATGAAAACCCCTAAAGGGGCTATTTTGCATAAGTTGTAAAATAGTTAAGAAGTATGTGAAATAGTGATAATTTGAAGTTTCTATAATAGTAAAAATAGTTTGGTTAGGCCTAAGATACAATTAAATTTGATGAAAATCGATTTTTGGGCATAGGGGTAAAATAGTTATTTTGCCAAAGTTTAGGGGCAAAATGGTCATTTTACCAAAGATGTAAATTTATGATTTCTTAATCCTAATTAGTGACTAAATGAGTGCATATTGTCATTATAGATCAAGAATTACCAAATCTGAACCTAGATTGAGGGAAGGCCAAGCAAACCAACTAAACCGAATAGCCAAGTACTTTTTGTGAACCGAGGTAAGTTGTATGTAAATGGTACAACTACAATGTTAATACTGGTATTCATATCACCATTAAATTGATATTGTATGAGTTTTCAAGTTATGAATTGAGAATGTCTAGTAATATTTGAGATAATAGAAATATCTCGTTGAATCATTAGGATACGAACTAGTTATTCATGCCAAGGCATTGGGTGATTTGTGCGCCAGTGTAAGACATGTCTGGGACATGTGTAACACCCCGAATTTGGGCCTAGAAGTATTGGGCCTTGAGTGTGGGTCCGTAAGGAGGTTTTATATAGGTATTTAATTGTGCAATGAAATGACACAATTAAATGTTTGCTTTAGTGGTTAATGGCTTTGAGAAGTGTTAGAGAAATCTTGGGTTCAAACTTGGGCTCTAGCAAAAATTTTGGTATTAAGTGAAAAAAAAAACCTAGATGCTTGGATGAGGGTTTTTAAATTATTGTGTTAAATAAATGACACAAGGAAGCTTGTAGTCTAGTGGTTGTGGTGTCATTAAGGTTGTATGGGAGCCTGAGTTCAAGCCTTGGCTCTTGCAATTTATTTTGGGTTTTTTAAAGGGAACCTGGACTTTGGCCTTTAGACCTTATAATTAATTGGGGATAAAATATGACACAAAAAAAGCCTTGTGGCTTAGTGGCAAGTAGCGCGTGGAGCATCTGAGGGGAGGCATGGGTTCGAATCCCATGGCAAGCAAGGAGCATTTATTTTGCTAACAGGGGGCGGCAAGAGTTGGTGTTGAATTTAAACTCTAATGTTGGAGGGATCCCACATTGGGAAGCTAACATAAGAGTGGATACGAAGCTGGCTTTAAATAGAGAGAACCATGAGGAGAGTAGAGGTACCTTTCTTGGCTGATCCCTTTCGCTGTATGGCATGCTCGTTTGGGTTGGGCGTCGGCTAAGAGTGCTCGGAGCGTGGGTTAACTCCAGTCTCCTATCAGGTGTGTATTTCTCACTACTCTAGCTGTAGGATGGCTACTTCGGGCCGCGATGGGTCGAAAGGGGTCATGTGGGCCTAATGGGCCTACAGGCCCAATTGGATAAGTTGTTTGATTTTATAGTAAATATTGGGCTAGGCTAGGTGAATCTAATATTTGTGGCTAGATTTGGGCTAAAAGGGCCACACGAGCGTGTGAGCCCATTTGGGCCGAGAATAGGCTTTAGGCCCATTCGTATTATTATCCCTGTTTAGAATACTTTAGTTTACCAAATTACTGAAATACCCTCGACTTGTAAAATTACCAGAGTACCCCCGATTTACAAAATTACCGTTTTACCCCCGATTTACATAATTACCGTTTTACCCCTGATTTACATAATTATCGTTTTACCATTGACTTATAGAATTACCGTTTTACCCTTGATTTACAGAAGTACTGTTTTACCCTTGATTTATAGAATTACTATTTTACCCTTGATTTACAGAATTACTGTTTTACCCTCGATTTACAAAATCACTAAAATACCCTAGTCTGTAAAATTACTAAAATACCATTGGTTTGTAAAATTACAGAAATACCCTCAATTTATAAAATTACCAAAATACCCCTAGTTTGTAAAATTACCAAAATACCACTGGTTTGTGAAATTACCGAAATACCCTCAATTTGTAAAATTACCAAAATACCCCTGATTTACAAAGTTACAGAAATACCCTTGACTTTTTAAAAATTATGGAAATACCATTGGTTTACAAAATTACTGAAATACCTTTGGTTTGCAGATTTACCAAAACACCCTTGTAGGATGAAATGACTAAAATACCCCTAATAGGTAAAAAGACCGTAAAGACCTTGTAGGGTAAAGTGACCGTAATACCCCTGTATGGTAAAATGACGAATATGCCCTTATGTTCTGTATGACTGATGTGCTTAGGATTTACATATATTGATATTGGATTAGCTAAGTTTGAGTGACAGGTGGTGGTTATCGTAGGCGATTGATTTTGGAAACGTTTCAACTTCAACCCGTAACAGGTGTGTACTAACCCTCGTAATAGCTTAGATTAATATTTGCTGAAAAGCCGAAAGCTTCATATTTTAGTGATTCGGGAATTAATATTTAGATCTATTTTCTACGCACGTTTAAGTTGGATTCACAACGGATATGGGGTAGGAAGGTATTTGGAACGTTCTTCAACGAGTAGATCTCTTGTAAGGATTAAAGGCTACCGATCGAGGAGTGTGTGAAAAGCTTGGATCATCGGAGTGACAAAATCTAGTCATCAACTTCGGCAAAGGAGAAATCGCATAGGAGATCTCGTCAAGGAATATCGCAAATCAGGTGTGTAATGAACCCTTTTTCCTAGCTTAAAGCGATAAATGCTGAAAAGCCGAAATGCCGAAATTCTGGCATTTCGAGGACTTGTGAGCAAGCGAATGCTCATTAGTTAGTTAAATTCGTTGAGATGATGATCAGGAACATTGGGAATGGTAAGAACGTGTTTTTGGCGTTCACGGTAAGTTGGGCCTCGAGGGGCTGAAATAGGGCCCAATAGGCTTTCGGGCCCATTTGGGTTAAATTGGTAGGAAATGGAAATCTGTTAAATTGCATGTTAAGACTGTTAATACTGTTATAGATATAGGCTAAATGGGCCTAGATGACAAAATCGGCTAAGTGGGGCCCATTAGGGGTTTTAGGCCCAATAACTCGATTTTGCTAAAAATGGGCCAGAATCACTGTTTTCACCTATGAATTGTTAGTAACCGTTAATGAACATGGAAACCCTAAATTTTGGTAAAATTACAAGATTACCCTTATAACATGAAAATGACCGTTTTGGCCCTTGGTAAAAATAACCATTATACCCCTAGGGTTTATGTATGATTTTAATACATGGGATTTTGATAAACACGGTATGTATGATATGCACATGACATGTATGATATGCACATGATATGTATGATATGCACATGATGTATTCATCAATGCATTGGGTTGGGTTTTTATATGAATAGAGGAAGTGAAAAAGGGCTTATGCCCCAGTTATTAAAGGGCTTATGCCCCAGTTATCAAAAGGGCTTATGCCCCAGTTATCAAAAGGGCTTACGCCCCAGTTATTAAAGGGCTTATGCCCCAGTTATAAAAAGGGCTTTTGCCCCAGTTATTAAAAGAGGCTAGGCCTCCAGTTATATGATAAAGCAGCTAAGCTGCCAGTGGAGAGTTATGGCGGGGTGGGTCGAGTTAATCCCCACATGGTGTGTTGGTTGGTACAGGTGGAGAGTAGCGGATGGTGGGTTGAGTAGTCTCCCCAAATGGGCTTGCATTCTTTCATTGACATTATATGTGATATTGAAATGGGCCTATGGGCCATACCGTTTACAATAAAGGCTTCGGCCCAGTAATATGAAATTTGAAAAGGCTTCGGCCCAGTGTTATGAAATATGAAATATGAAAAGGGCTATGGCCCAGTACATGTTTGAGATTGGATTTGGGCTTAGACCCAACAGGCTGTTATTGTTTTGGGCTCTGAAAGGGGCTTGTTGCACACTGAGTTTCCAAACTCACCCCCTTTCCTTAACCTTGCAGATGAGCCTTGATGTGGAGACTTGGGCCGGAGGGGATTCAGAGTGGCCATGGTGATCGTCTTTGGGCTTTTAAATAAGCGTTGGTTTTCATTAAATTTCCTTTATTATTTATTTTTGGGTTGTAATAAGGCCATTTTTAACTTTTCTTTTATTTCTTTTCGGGATTATTTTAATTTTAATAACTTTAAAATTGGTTGATAATTATTCAAAAGGGGCTAAACTTAGGACGTGATTTCAAAACGATATTGGATTTCAAAATATCACAACACCACGATTAATCGATTTATCAAAGACGTCCACTTAAACAAACTTAAACTCGATATAACAAAGTGTGGCTATGGTTGTGGGCATGTCTAGGATTGGATCCAATCAAAGAGCTTGGTACTTAAGCAGCCTTCATGGCTCACCTCCTCTGTTACAGATTCCTACCTGGTGCCCAGCTCCCATTCACTTTGTTAGCTTAACAAAAGTCGGTTTTTAAAGCACTAAAACAAAACATGGGTTTTTAACTTCAATGTGGCACATCAGATTCGGCCATAACCTCTGGGCCAGGTTTGGGGTGTTACAACATGCTTCAGCCACATTATGAGAGCCAGTGTAAGACCATGTCTGGGACATGGCATCGACATCCAAACAAGGGCTAGTGTAAGACATGTCTGGGACATGCATCAGCCATACTATGATAGCTAATGTAAGACCATGTCTGGGACATGGCAGCGGCACAGAGATGAGTGCCAATGTAAGACATGTCTGGGACATGCATTGGCCCCGACAGAGATAGCCAGTGTAAAACGTGCCTGGAACACACATCGGCTAAGAGTTGTGCTAGTGTAAGACATGTCTGGGACATGCATCAGCACGCGTATATGAGAGCCAGTGTAAGACCATGTCTGGGACATGGCATCAGCAATATATCCCATGTTGAAGGTTCATAGAATATCCAGTAGTACTCCAAACGTTTCAATGATGAGAGTTATAGATCAAGTTTGATAAAGAAAGAATAATCATGTGTGAATGGTACAGGTACCTATATAGTAAGCATGAGTAATGAGCTTAATTTAGAGAATCTCACTCGAGTAGATGAAAATGAGTAAGTTAAATTATGTTTACCTTTTAGCTATAACTATGATGACTAATGGTGAGATTGTTGTTGTATATTTATTTATATGCAACTTACTAAGCTTTATGCTTACCCTCTTTCCTTTCCCTCTTCTTTCAATGTTATCAATTTAACTTAAAGATCCCTTAAAGTCAAAGATATCGATCACACTATTGGCCACAATACCCGGTATAGTTGGATTTATATTTTTGATGGTGGCATGTATAGGGTTAGACTAGTATGTTGTATTAAGAGAATGATTCACATATTTTGGCCTAAGTCGAAGGCCCTTCATTTTGTAATCAAGCCTGGAATAATGGCTATTATTCATTTTGATGAATGCATATAATGGTCTCTCTATGGATGAATTTGTGCCCATTGTGATGAGACTTATATATTGAAATGATCTTGTGTAGGTTATGCAAAATGGGTGACAAAAAGGCTTGGGAAATAGCCTAGTTTGTCCACATGGGTAAGATACACGGGCGTGTGTCTAGGCCGTGTGTGACACACGGTTAACACCCATGGGCGTGTGTTATGGCCGTGCGTCCCCTGCACTTAAATTTTTAAAGTCATTATAGCACACAGGTAGGCCACACGAGCGTGTGCCCAGGCCGTGTCATAAAGTTAGTATGCATGCTTGTGGCATACGGACAAGAGACACGGCCGTGTGTATCAGCCGTGTGAAGGACATGGTTATAGGGCACGGGTGTGTTCGTGGGCCGTGTGGTTTTGGCAGAATGATTATGATTTCAGACATGGGTTCAGGACACGGGCATGTCCCTGGCACACGGTCGTGTGTTCTATACCCATAAGGGTGTGTGGAGTCTTGATGCACAAATATTTTCTAAGTTTTCATGAGGTCTCGGTTGGGTTACAAACAACCCTGGATTTGTGATTGGGCCTCGTAAGCCCATATACGAGATAGTTTCTTGTGAAAAGAGGAGTTTTTAAATTGTTTAAAATTTCACAGCCCAGTTTTATACAGTTGGTTGAGTTTAAGTCAGGTAGCACCACGAACCCTATCCTAGCGTTGGATACGGGTGAGGGGTGTTACAAGGGAAAAACATTCATTTCATCAAATTGGGGTCTGGGTATACTTACCGACCCAACAGTTGGTCCACAGTCGTCTCGTGCGACCCGTGCAACCTTAACAGTCTAATAGTGAAAATGGGCCCAAAGCCCACAACACGGCCCATGTGGGCCCACACGCTCATGTGACCCACAAAGCCCAAAAATGGCCTTGGTCGTGTAAATTACACAGCCTAGCCTAATAGTCTCCACACGTCCGTGTGATTTACTCGTGTGTGGCCCACGAGCCTATAGGCCCACTTGGCCCATTTCAGCCCATGTAGCCTAAAACGACCCAAGCCCATGAATTCACTCATGGTGGCCTCTACGATCAAACGCCCACGTCTATGCATTCGAATTACCACCTAAGCGAGCGAATGGTCGTGTAGCGTCAATAGTCATAATTTTCCGGCTTTTGCCAATCTACATTTACAGTAGTGTGGTTACACACCTATTTATAGAAAACACGCACGTAGTCCTTGAGCATTCCAAACCTTGGTCCAATCTACAAACATTCAATTAGTCACTTGGTAATCAAATTAATACTACTCCTCTCCATACAACTTGTCCAAAGATTAATTGTCACATACCTTGTTTCGAACCCCCAAGCCTTTACATACCTAAACCGTTGATCAAGAATGATTTTCCACCTTTTTCGGTTATTATCTGCATATCAACCAAATCTATTAACCTTGATCATATTCTTCGTACAACTGTTTAAACCAAGCGTAATCCACTAACCGAAACATAAAACTGATTATAGAGAAGGGAAGTAATCGGTCTATCTCCACACAACACCCTACGCGACAGAGGCATAGGCTGAGCACAAACCGCCCCTAATAACGGTAGTAAAGAATACACTAGATAGAAACTATTAACTTGGCAGAAAGAGCAGAAAGGAGAGGATAACTGCAAACAAAGTTACCTTTGGCCAAGTGTAGAGAGAGATTAGACTGCTACAATATCAGTGAATAACCCTTCACTTCTTAAAAAGTTCGAGTAACGAAAAGAACTCAACGAATAAGAAAGGGTGAAAGAAATTCAGAAATGAAGAGAGGGAGAGATTCGAATACCAAAGAAGATGATATTCGGTTTTACAATGTTAGAGGTGAAACCTGGTAATAGCCGGAAGATGAGAAGAAGACCAAGGAAAGAGTCAACAGATGCCAAGGGCTAAAAGCCAACAAAATTAGGAATAGGGAAAGGGAAGTATTCAGCCAAAACCAAAAGGGCAAGGAGCACTTTACCAATATTCGGCCAAAGTGGAGGGGTAGAAGAGAGAAAAGAAAATCGGTTTGACAAAAGGTTTGTAGGAAAAATAAACTTGAATGGTACTCAAAATAAGCAAAAATGAAAGCACTCCCTAGCAAAATCGGTCACAAAGAAAGAGAAATGACCGAAATGAGATGAAGAGAAAAGAATCAAAATGTTTTCCTCAAAACCTGAAATAGAGTACTCAAACTTACCCCCAAAACTGAAATTCCTGAGAGCCACCAGTTCAAAAATCAGCTCCCTCTCCCACTCCTATCCAATTCCAAATTTGGCAACATGCAAATCCCACATTCAGCATGCTACTCCCTCTCTCCTCAACCTCCTTTGATTTCCTCCTAAAATCTCTCCTGAAATCCCTCAACTAATCTCAACTACTCAGTTCAAACTCCACTCTATCACCCACTGACTTTTAATGAAACACAAACTCTAGCCGTCCAACACTGCAAAATTTTAATCCCTTCACGCATGCAGGGAATCGAACCTCAGACCTCAGGTGTAAATGACACGCCACTTATCCCCTAGACCAGTAGGCCCTTTTCTATCATGTTTCACCCATATTTAATTAAAAGCCTACTACCTAGAGACAGTGCTTATTCCTTTAAAAACAAAACTTTTTACACCTGCCCAGGCTTGAACCCAAGATTTCTCAGACACTTCCCAGAACACATAACCACTAAAGCAGATACACTATTGTGTCACTTTCTTGCATAAATAAACATTTATGTGCTACCTTCTAATTGTTCCCAAGCTCAAGACCTAATACTTCTAGGCCCAAATTCGGGGCGTTACATTAATTTATGTATGAAAAGGTGAATTAACTATGAAAGTTAATGATCAACAGATAACTTTGAATGTTTTCAATGCTATGAAGTGTGTAGATATAGATGAAGAATGTTACGCTGTTGAGATTTTTGACACAATAGTTTAGGAAGAGTTTGCAAAATTTTATCACAATAATTGTAATGATGATGTAGACTCAATTGAGTTAATTAAAGCAAAAATGATTAAAGACCTTGATGAATTGATGGAAGTTAAGAAAATCGAGAATGGATCAAGGAAAAGTTTCAAACCATTAAATTTATTAGACAATTCTTTTAAACTTCCTTGGCCATCTATAGGAGATCCTCCTATGTTGGAATTGAAGCCTTTGCTAGCACATCTGAAGTATGCTTACTTGGGAAATAACAACACATTACCAGTAATTATTTTTGTGACATTAACATTAGATCAATAGGCTCAATTATTGAAAGTTTTAAAGAAATCTATGAAGGAATTGAGATGGACGGTTGCGGATATCAAAGGAATCAGTCCAGCAATCTACATGCATAAGATATTACCAGAGGATTGCCATGGTAAATCTATTGAGCAGTAGAGAAGATTGAATCCAATTATGAAGGAAGTTGTTAAAAAGAAGATTATGAAATGGCTAGATGTTGGAATCATATACCCAATTTCGAATAGCTATTGGGTGAGCCTTTGTTCAATGTGTACTTAAAAAAGGGGGTGTCACTGTGGTAATAAATGATAATAACGAACTCATTCCTACTCGTACTGTCACGAGATGGAGGGTTTGCATGGACTATCAGAAACTGAACAAAGCAATAAGGAAAGACCGTTTCCCTCTACCATTTATCGACTAGATGTTAGATAGATTAGCAAGGAAAGCCTTCTGTTATTTTCTAGATGGGTATTCGGGGTATACCTAGATTAATTTATCGATTAAATTATTGTCGAAAAATATATGATAATTATAAAATAATAAAATTGTACTTAAATTATTAACATGTTTAATTTTAATTAATTTTATAATAAATTTTGCTTAATTTTGATCATTTTCGACAGGTTTACAGAAAGGGCAAAAAACGGCTCGACAGACACTGCTAGAAGCAAAAAAAGAGAAGCAATTTTGAAGCATCAAGGCGAAATAAATTTTCAACCTAAGACAATCCAAATTATGTGTATTAATAACTAATATAATTAATTTTAAATTTAAACCAATTTAATTTGGGTTAAATAAATTATTATTAATTAATTATGAAAAGGGGTCCAGTTGAGCTGAACTGAGAAAACCGATCCAATTGAGCACTGGGCAGCCGAAAACCATCCCACATGCTGACCCAATAATCTTGTTTGGCTCATTATTTGGCTTACAAAATGGTCCTTGAATACTCCTTCAATTTGCATTCAAACCCCTCCACTATTCATGCCTTTCAAGATTTGCCCCTACCTAAAAATAACATGTTTGAAATTTTCAAACATGCCACATGTGTGGCCAGCCACGGGGTGAGTCTGTGGCTGATATTTTGACTATTTTTAGCAGCCTTCTAAACCTATAAATATCCCTCTTGGCTTCTCACTACAAACACATCTTAACCTTTCTCATCTCTTCACTTCTCTCTCATTTTTCTCTCTTTATTCCCTTCCATTTTCTTCATTTCGTTCCCCTAATCCCTTGCCGATTTCACCTCCTAAAAAATAGTCTTTCATCCACCATTTGGAGTAGCAGTAAAGTGTTTGTAGCAGCCTCGGTTCAACAATAACTAGCGGAGAAAGAAGAGTGGAGCGAATCAGTCAAGCCACGGAAAAACACCGAATTTGATTCTTGTTCCCTATCCTTTTAATTTTTGTTGTTGTTATGATGGACATGTCTATGAATATTTGTGATGTTGAAATGTCTTAAATTTAATTCATGTTAGGTTGATTGCATTTCGTCTACTTAATTTATTAAAATTATGTTTGTGTTGTTATAAGCCTCGGTAAGATGTTTGATTAAGTGAAACCATGACAAGTTATTCTTGAATTACAATTGTAAGGTAACTAATGAATTAATTATTTAAACGGATTGAAATTGTAATTAATTGAATGGATACTTAAGTAGTGCATGTTTAATCATCTAAGGTAGCTAAGGGTTAAATTAGCAACGATATCTAACGATACATTTGCCTTGCATAACCTGCAAGATTATTGTGATTAAACTGTTTCAAGATAGATATACATTGTTACCTCACATAATCTTTTATGTGCTTATGAGATTGAATTAATTGTTTGAATTGGCATAGAGATATGTACAAGAGATTATTTTAACTTCATAAGTATGTACGTGCATTAACACACTTGCCTATTAAAATTTGTTTAATTGGTTGAATTGACATAGAGATATAGCCGAGAGATGAATGGATTTTAGTAGGTGAGTATATTCAGAAGTTAGCAAATTACCGAGTTGCCGTGAGTTTATTCGTAACAACATAAACATGAGTTTAATAATTCTAAGTTAAGAAAAATAATTAATCTAACACAATTATGTCATCTTGATTAAATCATCTTGAATTGGAACTTTATTTTACTTTATTTATTTTACTCTGTTTTCTAGTTTTTAATCACCTCTTCAAAACAAAATAATTTTCTTCACCAAAGTGTTTTAAATTGCATTCATAAATAATTCTTTTCACAGTCCCTGTGGGTACAATAACTCAATATTTACTTGTCACTTTATTACTTGTTGTGATTGTATACACTTGCACATTTCCGTCGTTCCACTATCCACTATGCAAGTCATACATTGACTGATTCATAGCTAAATTATGCCACCATTGAGAAAGAGCTGTTAACCGTGGTATTTATGTTAAAAAAATGTAGAGGTTATTTAGTAGGCACCAAAGTTACGGTTTATACGGATCACTCTGCTACTAAATATTTAGCGACCAAGAAAGATGCCAAGCCCAAATTAATTCGATGGATACTGCTATTGCAGGAATTTGATATAGAAATTAGAGATAGGAAAGGCATAGAAAATCAAATGGCTGATCAGTTGTCTCAAATTGAAGCAGGAAATGAAGGCGATAATATTTAGCGCATTCAAGATGATTTCCTAGATGAGCAACTGTTGGGGGCATGAGAACTATTGCAAAAGTTCTCCAATATGGTTTTATTAGCCAACCATGTTTAAAGATGCTCATGAAATTTACGAAGCTTGCGATTGCTATGAAAGAACTGGAAATCTATTGAGGAGATATGAAATGTCGTTGCAAACTATTTTAGAAGTGAAACTATTTGACATTTAAGGAATTGATTTTATGGGTCCATTCCTACCTTTTTGGGGCAATGTATACATACTTTTAGCTGTTGATTTTGTCTCCAAGTGGGTTGAGGTTGTTGCTTTACCAACAAATGATGCCAAAGCAGTATTGAAATTTCTACATAAGAATATTTTTACTAGGTTTGGTACCCCTTGTGCTCTAATGAGTGATGAAGTTCACACTTGATTGCTAATTAGTTGCTAATGCTCTGAACAGGTATGGTGTTAAACATAAAATTGCCACGACATACCATCTCCAAAGAAATGGACAGGTAGAAGTCTCTAATAGAGAGATTAAACAAATTTTAGAAAAGGTAGTCAATCCCAACCGCAAAGATTGGTCATCTACATTGGATAAAGCTTCATGGGCAAATCGCACTATATTCAAGACACCATTGGTAATGTTTCCTTTCAAGCTTGTTTAGGGGAAACACTATCATTTGCCCGTTGAACTTGAACATAAGACATATTGGGAAATTAAGAAATTGAATATGGATTGGAGTGCTACTGGTACCAACCACCTCTTGGAGTTGAATGAGATGGAAGAATTCCAAGCACAAACCTACGAGAATGCCAAGTTGTACAAAGAAAAGACTAAATGATGGCATGACAACAAAATTTTCCCATGGCAATTTGTACCTGGACAACAGGTCTTGTTAGTCAATTCCAGGCTTAAGTTATTTCCTGTCAAATTTAAATCTCGTTGCTTCGGCCAGTTCGAGAAAGTGCATGTCTATCCTTATGGAGCTGTAGAACTTAAAAACAGTAAAACTAGTTCATTTTCAAAGTCATTGGAAAATGATTAAAGCACTACTTTAGAGCCCCTATAATTCGTGATAAAAATTCCATCACTTTTGGAACTACTTAATATTTCTTTCTTGTTCTGTTTTATTCATTTACTTTGCTTTTAATTTCTTTGTTTAGTTTCTTCAAGAAGTTTACTTAACTGTTATTTTCTTTTGTTACAGGCACATTATAGCCCAAGTTCGTAGAATTCAACCAATTTAATTTATTAGTTAATTTTAATTTACTAATTTTTCTATTTTTTTTATTTTCTCGTTCAATTATTCATTTTTCTATGTAAGGGCATAATTTCAGGTTAACCTTAGGCCCCACGTCATTGCTAT
The DNA here is from genome assembly GCF_007990345.1 of Gossypium hirsutum. Taxonomy (NCBI): domain Eukaryota; kingdom Viridiplantae; phylum Streptophyta; class Magnoliopsida; order Malvales; family Malvaceae; genus Gossypium; species Gossypium hirsutum. Next base: position 27,013,804 of record NC_053427.1, on the reverse strand, counting down.
ATTTTCTTTGACATTTTACCCTAGTTAGTTCACTTCTTTTATAACTTCTTTTCCATTTCATCCACTTCAACTTTCTTTGCTTTTACTCTATAAAACTATAAAGGTATCACCATTTTTATTTTCTAGTCAATATTTGTAACATCCTAATTTAGGGCCTAATCAGAACAGCAATTTCGAGACCACAAATTCGACATAAGAAAATTTTTTTATTATATTTTTAAGGTATAAAAGTTCATGAAATTGTTTCATGAAAAATTTATTTGAAAATTTTGACGTTTGGGCACTCAATTTAGTCAAAAGGACTAAATCATAAAAAGTGCAAAATTTGAGTTCTACATGCTAGAGGTGTCCAATTGTTATGAAATTTTAAATTGGATGTTCTTATATGGTAATTAGACCATTGGTTAATTTGTTGGACAAAATGGACATGAAATAGGTGAAATAAGAATATTTTTAAGTTAGGGGCATTTTGGTTATTTAGTAATTAAAATGAATTAAAAACAAAATTAAAACCCAATTTTTGTCCATCTTCAAGCTATGACTGAAACTTGCATGGAGAAACCATGGCTAGGGTTTTTCAAGCTTCCAAGCTCGATTATCAAAGAAAACGAGATTTGGGCCTAGAATGGGGGAAAAACAAAAATTTGACGGTTAGGTCTCTTTCACCAGTTTTGGTATCGAGGTAAGTTTGTATGAAAAAAATGCAACATGTTATTTTTATTATATGTTTAATGCTTAAATAAACATGAAAATATGTTGATTTGAATGTTATGTTACATTGATTATGTATGTAAATTATATGGACATGGCAATGAATGAAATGATATATGTTGGAAATTATTAAGAAAGATTATATCCCATTTGAGTATTGAATTTCGATGGGTGAGAGGTGATTTCCCATTGAAACTGCATGTGTTGCAGAATGGATTTAGCCCGTACGGGTAATCCGAAATGAAACTCTTGAGCATATGTTTCAATTAGGATTTAGCCTGGACTGGTAATCCTAATTGACTGGATTTAACCTGGATTGGTAATCCTAATTGACTGGATTTAGCCTGGACTTGTAATCCAAAATAAACTCTATGGAGAATTCTTTGTCACAAAAGGATTTAGCCTAGAATGGTAATCCGACAAAGCTCCTAGAGTATATGTTATAAACAGATTCTAGAATGGACCAGTGTTTTTGTTGTATGATATGTGGCTCGAGAGTGTACATTAATAGGTACTACAGGATATGAATCGGTCGAAAATGAAATTGTACACTTCGAGTGTACTACATGAAATGTCCATCGAAAATTCAACGATTCAACAAATAACATGTTAAATGACATGAGAAATAAAAGATGAAACATGTACATGGCATGATGAGCTCATCTATGCATATTAATATACATGTGACTAACTTGTTGATTGAGTTTAGGTATTTAGTAAAAATTACCTTGACCGATGGAATGTATGGTTAAGTATGCCCATAAGAAATAACGAATTTTATATTGAGCTCTATTGTGTAAATGACTATGGGATCCATGAAATGGTGAGATCATGATTAGTTGGAAATGATTTTATGATAGTTATCATTTTTTAGCACTAAAATAGTTTTGGATAGCAGTAGTAGCCCGATCTTGAAAATCTACCAAAAATTATGGAAGTCAAATTAGAGGTTGAGTAAAATATGAAATTAAATCTTATCGAGTATAGTTTCACATAGAGAAACGGTATAAGCAAAAGAATTTCATATTATGAGATATTTGAACTTTCTTGAGACAGGCTCAAAATGATTTTGGATTCCCCTATTCTAACTTTGGAAAATAATTAAAAATTGTAAGAAAATAATTACGTATTAGAATTAATATGATTAAATCCTTAATAAGCCTAATTTCAACAAAAATAGACAGGAACATTATCTGAATCCCGTACTAAGAGATAATTAATTTATAGTAAAGAAAGGTCGAAGCTGTCAAACAGTAGAATAGGGGTATTTTTGAAGAATAAAATGTACTTATTGAATAATCTATAAATTCTGAAAATTTTATTCTAGAAAGATATATGAGTCTAGTTTCAAATTCTTTTAATGGATCTTAATTTAGAATTCTGTAGCTCTAGTTATAAGTAATTTAGTGACATGACTCGAGTAAACAGCTTGACTTGAACATAAGTAAAAGTGCAATTATGATTGTATTACCTTGAGATCATGTTGTAAGAATTGATAGAAACATGTTGATAAATTACTTATTATTTTCATATGAACTTACTAAGCTATAAAGTTTACCCCCTCCTTTCTATTTCTTTAGTGTTGTCAGGTTAGCTCGGGGTTAGAGATCATCGGAGGCAGCATCACACTATCAAATTATCAATTTGGGATATTAATAAACCTTAAGTGTTTTCAAGTGAGTGGCATGTATAGATACGTAGTCTTTTGATATATGTGTTTCATGATTTGGCTAAATGTATTGGCTTATAATGATTCAATTGTATATAGCCATGAGATGTGGCTTATATTGATTATTGGGTTGTAACCCTATTATATGTGCATGCACAAGCTTAAAAGTGTCATGTGATGTGAGTATGTGACTTGATACGGTGTGCAATGTCTTAGACAAGCATGTTATTCTACGCATGTGAAATATGTTGGTATTTTATAAAGTTATGAGTTAGCGTTGAATATGAATGTTTGATGATTAAGTTGAAATCTTTTGGTATGATGGTAACCATGGTATAAAAGTATAAGTGATATCATAATAGACAAGGCCAAATGAGTGTGAATTGGTGAGTTTAACTTGGTATGAAATGAGTATGTAAAACACATGTATCATGACATGCAAATGTTATGTTTGTGGCCTAACAGAAGATGTTTAATCATTAAATGGATGCCATGTTATAGGTCTTTGATGTTGTGTAAATGTGTGAGGGTTTATGGTTGACCAAGGCTTGGAAAATAGCCTAAGTGTTGGCCACACGGGCAGAGACACGACCATGTGTCTCAGCCGTGTGGGGGACACGGACTTAGCACACGAGCGTGTGACTTGGCCGTGTAACTCTATTTCGTTGCTGACATCCTAAACAAAGAGTTACACTGGCTGAGGACACGGGCATGTGACTCTCTAAACATGGAAAATTTCTTAAGTGTTGTAAAATTTTTGAAAATTCTCGGTTTAGTCCTGAACCACCCTCATGTATGTTTGGGGCCTCGTAGGCCCGTATAAGGGACGATATGCATGTGTTTGAATGTTTTTGAATTGGTTGAAATTTTATGTCCCGGTTTTACATGTTTGTGTATGTTTAAGTCCGATAATGCCTCATATCCTGACCCAGCGTCGGTCACGTGTAAGGGGTGCTGGATTTAGTGGTATTAGAGCTATAGTTTAGTTGGTTCTTGAGCTAACCTAGCATGTGTGAGAGTCTAACTATACATGCCACATATAATCTGTGACAGTGTGATGTCTCTCAACGCGGATGAGATTTATCTCGCTTACACAGAGATACTCTCCGACCAAGCTACACCCGATCATGTTGGTAGTGATGCTAAAGTATATGAGTAGAGTATACTGATGATGAAAGGAGACTTATAAAGGTATGAATAAAGGCCTATGATGTGTATATGATGATGTAAGAAATGGAAGTTTATTATGTGATAAACTCATTCATGTTTGTTTGGCATTCGTATGATACTATGTGCCTGACTTGTTTTGATTAAGTGAATGTGGTGAATAAATTGACTCGAGATTCATAGAATGTATGTATTAGTACACTCGTTTGAATAAAACAATCAAAAAGTTTGTATGACACAGATATGCATGTTAGTTTGCTTGAAATGAATAATATATCTGTGATGATATTGTTATGAGCATAATGAATGTTAATTTACATATGTGTATATATATGAGAGTTGAGTTAGAGGCCTTACGACCTCACCCCCTTACTAATAAGGTGTCCTATGGTGAAATTTCACGAGAATTATGCTGAATGAGATGCCCAGTGAGAAACTGAAGAGTTCAGTGGTAGAATAAATATAAAGGTAATCAGAAATGGAGAATGAGTTGTTAGGTAAAGATAGTATTAAAGAGATAACAGACTGTTTGAAGAATTATTTGAAATATGCCATGTCACAATTAAGGAAGAAGTTAATCTCAATTAATCGATCCGGTCAGGTACAGTATTAAAGGGATGTATTACTCAGAATCTCTTCTAGATTGATTTTCAGTAATGAATGGAGTAATGCGAAATAAATGATGACAGAAATAGTTGAAAGAATAATGTTTAAAGGGTAAAGACGTTTGAAAATGATAGTTTAGTTGAACAGATTATGGTAATCTTTTCTGGGGTATTTTACATGTTCATTTTGTACTCAGAGGTATTCACGTGGCTATCTATTTTCTGGTAAAAAAATTTTCTTATCGTAAGAAGAAGTTGTCTAATCATGATGATAGTCAAAAACATTGTCCGTTTGATTGGTTTATAATCTGCATCGTTCTATTTCTCTCTGGTATTCTATTTCATTCTGCCTATGGAAAGTTGATGAAGAAATGTGTATGATGCTATGATTCTATTTCCTCTTTTTGATACTCTATTTTGGTATAAATATATGAAAAGTATGTTATTTTTGTCGTATTTAATTACAGTGGGCTTGAATGGTGTCTTCTCCTGGATTTCTTGTCTCTGAAGGATCATAGAGATCTTTATTCTCTCATTTGGGCTGTGTTTTTGGAAATTTTGTATTTCTTCACATCTTGAATGTAAATGTCTCAGTCTTCTTGTTATTCCTATTTTTAACATGTGTCGATCATGGTTCAATTTGTACAGGATATTCATTGAATAGAACTAAAAATGTCTAATATGGTTATATATTTAGTCTAATCATGGGAACACGATGGTTCTGATATGAGGTTTTCTAGTTTTCATGAAAGGGGTTGAAAATGGTGAAAGTATAGACTGTGATAGTCGAGTCTAGATTGTATATTGGTTTACATTCTACTGGTCATCTTGATTTCTATTAGGTTAGAAAGAGGCCTTATGATTTGCTTGAACTAAAGCTGTTTATAAAAGAATTTTGACCTATGTTATGAAAGAATTATAAGAGAACATATACTTGAAATGTTCTATCATCAGTATGAAGGGAATCACTTGAATTGCTAATGATTGATGAATGAGGTCGATCAGATTATTCAATCTGTGTGAGTTGTTTGTTTGAGAGATTAAATGAGATATTCATGTCTGAGTTTATTCTTAGGTCTGGAAATAAAATTTTAGTTTCTCTGTATGGGTAAAAGACAGATGTTTAGAATGAAGAATGTATATTCTAGAAAACATTAATATGAAATAAAGTTGTTCTGATTGATATAGTTATCACCTTGTGAAAGTTGCATGATCTATTACATGTTAGCAAGGTTTTGAACAGTCGAGGACATTGTTAACCGAAGCATTAGATTTGGTTTAGCTTGCATCGGGTAAGAAATTCTTGATTTTCAGTGATGTGCCATTAAGCGGAATATGATGTGTTTTAAGACTATAAGGCAATGAGATAGCTTAAGGTAATGTTATGGAAAAATCTGAATTTGAGATAACATAGATGATTTGAACCATTGAAAGATGATGAGTTAGTTATTGTTTGATCTTTGATAACAACAAAAATGCAGTTACTAGGATTGGGGTTGAAAATCCTCGATTTCATTGAGAACGATTGTTATATGGTTAATCTTATCAATTGATGGTTAGGTCTTAGCTGAGTGCAAGATTGAAACTAAAGTTTTATTGTAAGTCTGTGTAGTTGAGAAATGTTATGTGGTTTGTTGTCATGTGTTTGGCGAAATTGCAAATCGTTTCGATAGGTACAGAATTCTCACTTGACAGGTAAATGGAATTATGTGTCTCTGAGGTTGTTAGATTTCTTTGAATGTTAGTCTTCATTAATCAGTTGAGATTCGAGGTTTATGTTCTGACCTCTTGGGAAAGGTAAAGGAAACTCTGAAAATTTACAGCCAACTGAGAGATCGAATTCGCAAACTATCGGACCGTATGAAATTATAGAGAGTATAAGTTTGAATTTGAAAGGATTCAAGTATGTTATGTGTATGTGTGAGATGATGGTATGGATCAGATTCTTCCAGCATATGAGTTCTCCGACATAAGTCATGTAACACCCTTTACTCGAGACCGTCGCCGGAGTCGAGCATGAGGCGTTACCTGACTTAACTTACTAATTCAGGGCATAAAATTTTCTTTTAAAATCAATTTATTTACATTCATTCAATATGTTCCTAAAAAGGGCCCTCGAGACTCTAAAACATGCAATTGAAACGGTTCGGGACCAAACCGGGAACATTAAAAATCTTCTGAATACTTAGACAAATCAAAATAATTTATTTCATTATTCCTTATAAAACTGTCCACCTGCGCCATAGTCACTAAATAAATCATAACTCGAGTCAAAAAACTCAAAATTTAAATTTGTGAATTTTCCCGGAAACTAGACTCATATATCTTCTTACTAATTTTTTTCTAGAATTTTTGGTCAAGACTATTAGTACAGTTTATTAGTTAAAGTTTCCCCTGTTGCATTGTTTGACCACTCAGACCTCTCTTCACTACGAATCAATTTTCTCTCTGTACAGAATTCAAATAACCATGAAGTTTGTTTCTCTTGAAATTATATTCACAAAGAAATCTATAAATATAAACTATAACTCCTAATTATTTTTTTTTTACAATTTTTTGTGAATTTATAAAGTTAGAATAGGGGATTCATAAATTGCTCTAACCATGTCTCACTAAAATTCAAATATCTCTTGATATACACTTCTTTTGCTTACTATGTTTCTTTGATATGAAAATAGACTCAATAAGCTTTAATTCTATATCTTATTCATCACCTAATTCCATTTCTACTATTCTTGGTGATTTTTCAAGATCACGTCACTGCTGCTGTTCAATACTGTTTTAATGCTAATTTCACTTTTTATGATTTCTTTATATTAACTACCATTTAGGCATACATAACACCGAAACATGTTCTTCATTAGGCATTTCAATAGATAATCATTATCAAATATTTACATACCATTCTTTAGCCATATCATAACGACATACACACAAAATGGCTAAGTCCTTATACATGCCATAAACTAGAACGTTTGTAAATGAAGATACACATTTGGTAACTTGATAGTCGATAGTGTTAAGTGATCTCCGACGACCTCTAACCTGAGCTTGCTTTTAAGTACTCTAAAACATGGGAAAGTGAAAGAAGTAAGCTTATAAAGCTTAGTAAGTTCACATGTAAAATAATATGCATTAGTAATAAATTTAGCTTACTACTATGCTGTCATAATTTGCTTAAATAATGTTTAGTTCTTACTTTCCCATCTTACTCATCCGTAACCTTACCAAAGGCTCAGAATACAAACATGCAACATCTCACTTAACACATGAGTTCTCTTTCATAATATAGGCATATTGCCAATCATGTCACAAAGTGTCACATGCATAACTGAAAACTCATCACTTACTTAATACTTAATAATCTCAATTACTTACAATCTCAATATTAAATAAGCCTTAAATGCATACCTGTACCCTTTCTTCATGTTCTCACCTTGTCGTTTCTTTGACTTACTCTTTTGATTACTCGGGAACCTTTTCCTTTTTGAACTTACCATTGTCATGTCTTGACATGGTCTTACGTGGTATCCTTGCCTTATGAACTCACCAATGCCATGCCTTGGCATGGTCTTACATGGGACATTTTCATTATAGTAACTCATCAATTCCCTGTCTTGACATGATCTTACATAATTTCCTCGCCTTATAGAACTTATCAATGGCATGCCTTGGCATGGTCTTACATGATATCCTTATCTTACCAAATACAATGTTCCAAACATGGTCTTACATGGTATCATTGTCTTACCAAATGCCATGTTCCAAACATGGTCTTTCATGGTATCCTTGTCTTAGTGCCAATGTCACATCTTGATGTGGTCCTACATGGAGTCCTTAATCAATGTCGATGCCATGTCTTGACATGGTCTTACATTGTATCCTTAACCATAAATTCCTCCTTAAATGCCATGTTATGAACATGGACTTTTCTGTCAATTCTTCCTTAATTGCCATGGTACAACCATGGACTTTGAGATATCAATGCCTTTGTTAAGTTATAGCTGGAACATATTTGCTCAAATTCTCAAGGTTAGTCGCATAACTCAATAATAAAAATACTAATAGCAATAACTTCATAATAATAAGTGCTACTCTACTTACATACTTACATTCTCAATCTCATCATATCATCAACATAACTTATTTTTATCAAACTATGCTAATCAACACTTTCTTGTTATCATACAAAGCCATAATACAAAATATGGTCTTACATATAAATTATACAAGTTCTCTTTCCAATATTGAATTATTATCGAATATTAATCATTATATCTGAAACTCAATACTAAAGTATTTATGCCAAAATATCAATTTATCATTCAAATATGCATAATTAAATGCTTATTAAACATATGAACTTACCTCGATACCAAAACGACCATTTTATCAACTTTCCCAATATTCGACCATTTTATCAACTTTCTAGATTTTCAGTTTTTCTCCCGTTCTAGGTCCAAATCTCACTTTTCGGGATCTAAAACATCATATTTCACTTATTTAATTAATGTACTATTCAAAACATTCCCTAACTCAAACTTTGGCAAAATTACAAATTTTCCCCTAAACTTTTGCAGAATTATGATTTTGCCCTAGGCTCAGAAATTCAACTTTACCCATTTTTCTTATGTTGAAAATTTTTCCCTTCTATGGAAACATGAAATTCCCACTCTATCATGTACTTATGAACATTAGGTATTTTTACCGATTATGTCATTTTACTCGTTTTCACTTAAAATCGCTTAGCAAAAGTTGTTTAACATAATTTCAAGTTTCATATTCTACCATAAAACATCAAAGTAAACACATTTAACCTATGGGTATTTTTCCAAATATGAACCCTAGCATGAATTATTGCTAGAATAAGCTAAATCAAGTTACCGAGACTCCAAAAACGTAAAAAAAACATTAAAAACGAGGCTAGAACAAACTTACTATTGAGCTTGGAAAGCTTGGAAACCCTAACCATTGCTTCCCCCATGCTATATTTGGCCTCCATGAAGAAGATGGACCAATTTTGGCTTTATTTTCCCTTTTTAATTCTTTTAATTACTAAATGACCAAAAAGCCCTTGAAGGATTTTCTTTCAAATTTGTCCTATTCTTGCCTATTTTTGTCCAAACATAAATATAATGGTCTAATTACTAAATAAGAACCTCCACTTTAAGAACCTATTTTAATGAAATCCCCTTTATTATCTAGAACACACATTTTGCTAATTTTACAATTTACTCCTAATTATCAAATTAGGCACTTATACATAAAATTTCTTCACGAAATTATCACACAATTATTCAATCAATGAATAAACCTTAAAACTTAATCTGAATAAAATTTTGACATCAAATTCATGGTTTCGCAACCACTATTCCGTTTAGGCCCTATTTTGGGATGTTACATTTCTCCCCCCCCCTCTATTAGTGATTTTCTTCTCCAAAATTCTTACCTACAAGTGGATTCAAAATTGATTTCCAGCAACACTTTCAAATTCTCATTCAGCCTTGGCATACCCAACATTTTACTTCTTAAACTACGGCTCTGAACTGAAATAGTTATTGATAAGTAACTGACCTTATTTTATCATTAACCTCATACTCTTTGATGAAACGCAACTAACTCTTCCTTTCTTACCAAAATGGAAATTCTCTTCCACTAAGGTACTTTCAAAAAAAAAATTATTACTTGTTTCTCTTTTGAGTGTCAATATTCTTACCTTTCAGTTCTGTATACAATTTTTGATAATCTGTCTCTGATTTCTGTAATTAATTTTCACTTTCCTCTAATCCCTTCTGCTCAATTAAATTCTACAAATTTCTCTTCATCAATTCAACTATCAGTACAAAGGTGACATGCAATAACATTTAGCAATCTCATGGTCAAAACTTATTGTAGCTTTCTTCTGAAGTCATGGTGTAACCCTAGATTTCCAACCATAACAACTAAAATTTACACTCTGAATGAATTGACAACCTCAAAATGAATAACTCAGATAATCCTTCAGTAGAAAAACTCATTCGTAGTGAGAAGAATACAAAACTTCTTTGAGCAATCAACCATAGCTCATTTAACCTTTCAGTGATAATGCTAATTCAGTTCCACAATTCTTCGAGATACCCTCACATTTTCACACAAACATCAATACTAACTGTAACAGCTTCTGAGATACTTGAAAATCAACTTTAACTCTCTAAAAGTTCAGGTATCAGATTCAAAGTCTGGTACATAACATTTCACACTCTTACTAGTATTACTAAATCAAGTTATCATCCATCTCTGTACTTCTCAAATAATCAAATAATTATCACTATGCTAGGCATCATAACTGTTGCAAAATCTCTTGATTTCTCATTAACACATTTCTAGAAACCATAAACTATTTATTCAAACCAAGCTAAATCATAATGGATACTTCAATTGTTAATATCTTCAACTGTTTATACTTTATTAGCATGAATTCAAGCCAAACTAAACTTCATACAATGAGAACTTTAACAATCAGACAACTTGGATTTGCAAAAATACATCTCTGTACTTTCATTATCAGGCCTGAACTCGTAATCATCATAAACATACTCATAATAAGAAGAAACCATTTTCATCAATAGAGCATTTTTTGCTAATGTCTCATGGCTGATACTTTGAATAGTAATTTATTAATAAAACTGAGATAATAAAATCTCAAAACATGGAGCGACACAAATTTCCTAGTAACCACATCTCATGTAGAACAGTTAAGGTTTCAATAGCATCTCAAAAAAATTCCAAAAGAAAAGGATAATACTCACAAGCATTGGGAACAACTATGACAGAAGCCATAAAATTTTCCTTTACTTTCAGTAAGCAATAGTTTAACAACACAGATCACTAACATCATACAGATCTTACTGTCAACCTTCCATCTGCACGCTGAAGTAGAAAATTGGAATAGATAGCGCAATATCAATCAAAGCTCAAACAAACTATAATGCTTTCATCTTCTGTAAATTTAACTAAAATTCTCATACTGCATTGCATCTATGATCTTGCATATATTTATATATATCTCTGAAAGTAAATGTACACATATAATAGTCGGAAAAGATTTTTCTATAATTTCTCAACTATAAGCTCTACATTCAACTATTAATACGGCTCAATTATTATTCTTTTGTCTAATTTTGTCATTATTGAATTCACATTATCCCATTCACAGTTGGAATTTATTCGGAAGAAAATCTAGCAATCATATACCTTACACATCATACTTGAATGAGTGCATTAGCTAAGCCTGACCTTTCTTTTACCGTGACATTTAAGTTATCCAGATGATTTTATTATTGGCTTGGGATCCTTTATACAACTGTGTTCATTTGCTAAATCATTCTCGACTTTGATTACATCGTTAATAAATCTGTCACTGAACTCTTTAATTTTCCATTTTAGCCTATTCAATCTAAATTTCATGAAATCTCATTCTGAATTACCTTGCTGATAAGGGGGTGAGGTTGTAACACCTCTGACCTACCTCTTACATACTCATGCATATAACTTAACACTCATTGTAACACCCCGAACCCGAGACCGTCACCGGAGTCGAACACGAGGTGTTAACAGACTTTAAACCACTTATAAAAAAATTTCCCAGACACTGCCAATCTGCGTACTAGTCACTTTAAAAATCATATCTTGAGTTTAGAAACTCAGAATCCAGTTCCGTAAAATTTCCCTGAAAGTAGACTCATATGCCCATCTACACATTTTTTTCTAGAATTTTTGGTTGGGCCAATTAGTACATTTTATTAGTCAAATTCTCCCATGCTACAGGGATCGACTACACTGACCTTTGCGCATTACGACTAGGATATCTCCCTGTACAGGGCTTCATTACTGATGTCGTTTGTTTCTATAGAGTCTAGACTCGAAGGGGAATCTATGCACATATGGCATGACTTCTAATTATCTCTGGTTAATTTATAATGAATTTCCAAAGTCGGAACAGGGAATCCAGAAACCGTTCTGGCCCTGTCTTACGAGAACCTGAATATCTCTTAACATACTGTCCATATGATCGTTTCGTTACTTTCCTATGAAAATATATTCATCAAGGTTCGTTTACATAATTTATTCACTATTTAATTCCCTTCCTACTATTTTTAGTGATTTTCCAAATCTACATCACTGCTGCTGTCAGCATCTGCCTTTAAGGTAGACTTTACCTATTTCATAGTTTCCATGATTCAACTAGCCCTTTTAGCATAAATAGCACAAATTATGATAGTGATTAACCATTCCCATGGCCAATCCTTGTTAAGCATATCCACACCTCTCAATAACCATATCCATACCAAATGATTATAACATTATACTCAAACATATATAAGCCATTTTCGCATGGCTATCCAAAATTATACAAGTCCAAAGGGTCCATGACCCCCAAGAAAAAGGGTAGTCCTATACATGCCATTTCGAAGTTCAACCAAAATTGTACCAAAAAAGGGGGGGCTTTGATAGTGTGGGCGACTTCGACTTCAAAATCCCGAGTCCGATAGCTGGAGAACCAAAATCTATAAAACAGAGAATCAAGGAGACGGAGTAAGCAATTTATGCTTAGTAAGTTTTGAGCAAGGGATTCCAGCACAACAAAAGTATAGCATTCATGTAGCTAAACGAATAATTTCATATGCACAATTTTTCAATATAATACTTACTTCACATTACCAACCCTTTTATTCATACACAAAGATCAACTTAGCCAAAGGCCGGTAGCTCATTTATCAACTGAGCGAATACTTATTTGTAAGGCCTCAACTAATTCAAAGCACATACGAAACATACCTTAATGTTGCGATGTTCCAAGCGTATTAACTGAAATTTTGACAGCAAGATCATTCATTCCCAAATCACGTACCTTCGAAATTTAACCGGATATAGCTACTCGTTCAAATGCCTTCGGGACATAGCCCGGTTATAGTAACTCGCACAAATGCCTTCGGGACTTAACCCGGATTTAGTAACTCGCACAAATGCCTTCGGGACTTAACCCGGATTTAGTAACTCGCACAAATGTCTTCGGGCTTAGCCCGGAATTAGTATCTCGCACAAATGCCTTCGGATCTTAGTCCGGATATGGTCACTTAGCACAAAGCCTTCAGGACTTAGCCCGGACATCATTCAAATAACCATGCACATTTAACAATAAATCATGGCACATTCGTATTTCATTTTCGTTAGCAAAACTCAAACACAAGACACTTATCATTCTTGCAATTTCGGCTCAATAGCCACACACAAAGAGCATGATTTTGATTTGCTTAAAACATGATCTAATCAAATCATAATTTAAGCTCTTTTACTCAAGAACTTACCTCGGATGTTGTCGAACGATTCCGATAGCTATTCGACCACTTTTTCCTTCCCTTTATCGGATTTAGTTCCCCTTTGCTCTTGAGCTTGATCTAGATACAAGTATGGCCAAACCTCCTCCTAATCCTCTTCCAAACCAAACATGAAGCAAGAACTCCTTCCTCCTTCCTTAGAATTTTCGGCCAAAAGAAGATGAAAAAGGATGAACAAAATTTTTCTTTTCTTTTCTTTAACTCACGGCAATGGGGGGGCATGGATGAGACCATTCTGTTTTTTTTCATCACTCCTCCCTTTCATTATTTAATTACCATGCTCATTATTTTATTGTTTCCACCCATGATGCACCAACACAACATGTTTATGACATGTCTTGCCCATCACACTTGGTCTACCATACTTGTCATGGCCGGCCACTACTAATAGAGGGGGGAAATTGACATGCAAGTCCCCCCTTTTTCAACATGCACTAATAGGTCCTTATGCTTTGACCTATCACATTTCAAAATTTTCTCACATAAGTCCTATTTACTAAAACTCACATGCAATCGACTAAATCAAAGCTTGAAATTTTCACACATTCCTAATTACATATTCTAGACAATAAATATCACATTCGAACATTTCGGTGACTCGGTTTAGCAGTCCCGAAACCACTTCCCGACTAGGGTCAATTTTGGGCAGTCACAACTCTCCCCCACTTGAGAAATTTTCGTCCCCGAAAATCTTACCGGTAAATAGGTTTGGGTATCGTTCTTTCATCGAGCTCTCGGTTTCCCAAGTAGCTTCCTCGATCCCGTGTTTGAGCCATAACACCTTAACTAACGGAACCCTTTTTTTTCGCAACTCTTTCACTTCACGAGCTAGGATACGAATCGGTTCTTCTTCATAACTCAAGTCAGATTGAATTTCAACTTCTGAGGGATTAATCACATGTGACGGATCGGATCTATAACGTCGAAGCATCGAAACATGAAAGACATCGTGAATCTTTTCAAGTTCAGGGGGCAAAATCAATCTATACGCAACTGGACCAACTCGTTCGGAGATTTCGTACGGCCCAATGAATCTCGGGCTCAACTTGCCCTTACGGCCAAATCTGAGTACCTTTTTCCAAGGCGAAACTTTAAGAAACACTTTATCTCCCACCTGATATTCAATGTCTTTTCTTTTCAAATCCGCATACGATTTTTGACGATTTCGGCATCTTTAATCAAATCAACTCCAAAAATTTTACTTTCACCGAGCTCGGTCCAAAACAATGGTGTACGGCATTTACGACCGTACAAAGCCTCGTAAGTTGCCATCTTAATACTTGATTGAAAACTATTGTTGTAAGCGAATTCAATCAAAGGTAAATACCGTTCCCATGAACTACTGAACTCGAGGATGCAACATCTCAACATATCCTTAAGTATCTGAATTATCCGCTCGGATTGACCATCGGTTTGGGGGTGAAAAGCAGTGCTAAAATGCAGCTTGGTACCCAAAGCTTCTTGTAATTTCTTCCAAAATCGTGAGGTGAATCTCGGATCTCTATCCAACACGATAGAAATAGGTACCCCGTGTAATCTCACAATATGAGAAACGTACAATTCAGCTGGTTTATCCAATGAAAAATCCGTACGCACGGGGATAAAGTGAGCCGACTTAGTCAGTCTATCGACAACAACCCAAATCGCATCTTTCTTACTTGCTGACAATGGCAGTCCAGACACAAAGTCCATTGTGACTCGATCCCATTTCCACTTAGGTATCATGATCGGCTGAAGTAATCTTGAAGGCACTTGATGTTCCGCTTTCACTTGTTGACATATTAAACATCTCGAAACAAAGTCGGAGATGTCTCGTTTCATACCATGCCACCAAAACCAACGTTTCAAATCGTTGTACATTTTTGTACTCCCCGGGTGAATTGACATTCGGCTACAATGGGCTTCGTTCAGAATCATCGAAATGAGTTCCGAATTCCTTGGAACACACAAACGACTTCTGAACCTCAAACAATCATCATCATCAATTTGAAACTCCGATTCCTTGTTCGGAACACACTCAGCCCGTTTTGCAACTAATTCATCATCAACTTTCTGGGCTTCACGAATTTGATGAATCAATAATGGTTTGGCTTTTAATTCAGCTACTAACACATTGTCGGGTAGAACAGACAAGTGCACATTCATCGCTCGTAAAGCAAACAATGATTTCCGGCTTAAGGCGTCCGCAACCACATTAGCCTTTCCCGGGTGGTAATCAATGATAAGCTCGTAATCTTTCAACAACTCAAGCCAACGTCTTTGTCGCAGATTTAAGTCTCTTTGAGTCATCAAATATTTGAGACTTTTGTGATCCGAAAATACATGGCACTTTTCACCAAATAAGTAATGTCGCCATATTTTTAAAGCAAATACGATGGCAGCTAGTTCAAGATCATGGGTCGGATAATTTTTCTCATGTGGCTTTAATTGTCTCGATGCATAGGCCACCACTCGACCTTCTTGCATCAATACGCAACCCAACCCAAGTAGGGATGCGTCACTATAAATGACAAACTCTTTGCCTGATTCGGGTTGCACTAAAATTGGAGCTTCAGTCAAATAAGTTTTCAGTTGATCGAAACTTTTCTGACATTTCTCCGTCCATTCGAACTTAACATCCTTTTGAAGTAGCTTCGTCATTGGTGTGGCTATCATCGAGAAACCTTTTACAAATCGTCGGTAATAATCGGCGAGCCCCAGGAAGCTCCAAACTTCGGTAATATTTCTTGGAGGCTTCTAGTTAAATATGGCTAAAATTTTGCTCGGGTCAACTCGAATACCCGATGCGAATACCACGTGACCCAAGAAGCTAACCTCTCTTAACCAGAACTCACACTTACTGAACTTAGCATATAGCTGCTTATCCCGCAAAATTTGCAACACTAATCTCAGGTGCTCAGCATGTTCGGTCTCATCTCTTGAATAGACCAAGATGTCATCAATGAACACAACTACGAACCGATCCAAATATGGTCTGAAGATCCGATTCATCAAATCCATAAATACCGCAGGGGCATTAGTGAGCCCAAACGGCATCACTAAGAATTCGTAGTGACCATATCTCGTTCTGAAGGCAGTTTTGGGTATGTCCGAATCTCGAATTCGCAACTGATAATAGCTCGATCTCAAATCTATTTTTGAGAACACTGAGGCTCCCTTCAGTTGGTCGAACAAATCATCGATACGCGGTAACGGATATTTGTTCTTTATTGTCACTTTATTCAGCTGACGATAGTCAATGCACAACCTCATGGTTCCGTCCTTCTTTTTCACGAACAATACTGGTGCACCCCAAGGTGAGAAACTTGGTCGAGCGAAACCTCTATCCGTCAATTTTTGCAACTGAGCTTTCAACTCTTTTAACTCGGTTGGTGCCATACGATACGGAGCTATCGAAATCGGCGTAGTCCCAGGTACAAGCTCAATACCAAACTCTATCTCCCGAACAGGTGGTAAACCCGGTAATTCTTCAGGAAAAACATCCGGGTATTCACAAACCACCGGCACAGATTCGGGTTTCTTTTCTAATTCTTTGTCATCAAGTACATACGCAAGGTATGCTTCGCACCCTTTTCTTACATATTTCTGGGCCAACACTGAGGATATTACAGTTGGCAACCCCTTTAAGTCCGTAGACTCAACTCGGATTATCTCGTTATTTGCGCACCTCAAATAAATAGTCTTGCTTTTGCAATTCACAACCGCATCATGCACGGTCAACCAATCCAAACCAGGAATAACATCAAATTCATCAAACGGCAAAAGCATCAAGTCCGCCGGAAAACAGGAACCTCGAATTACTAGGGGACATTTCTTACACACTTTGTCGACAAGCATGTAGCGACCCAAGGGATTTGACACCCGAATTACGAACTCAGTAGACTCAATAGGTAAAGTCTTACTGGATGCTAAGGTTTCACATATGTAAGAATGAGTAGAACCGGGGTCAATCAAAGCAATTACATTAGTATCAAAGAGAGTAAAAGTACCGGTAATAACATCAGGCGAAGAAGCATCCTCGCGGGCACGTATAGCATAAGCTCTAGCAGGCGCACGAGCCTCGGATCTGGTCGTAGCATCTCTAGATCCTCTCTGACCACCGCTAGCATTGCCCGTATTTCTAGATGGTCTACGTCGAGCAGTGGTAGCACCCGGTTTCCCACTCTGATTTACATTCTGTTCAGACAACCTCGGGCAATCTTTAATGAAGTGGTCAACTGATCCGCACTTGTAACAGGAGCGGTCAGGGAATCTACAACTCCCCGAATGCCATTTACCGCAATATCGACATTCCGTTCTATCTCGACATTCATTCCCAACACTGGCGACCTAAGTGCCTCGTGTACCCACAGGGGGTCGATCACGATCTCGTCTAAAAAGGCCCGAAGTGCCTCTAGACCGGCCCACATCATCTCGAAATTTCTTAGATGCCTGTTGAAGAGACTTTCCCGAGGATCTTTTACGAAACTCTCCAGTTCCCACGTCAACTTTTTGTTTTTCTTTTCTAAGCTCTTTGGCTTTACAAGCTCGCTCGACAAGTACTACGAACTCTCGTATTTCAAGAATGCCCACGAACATTTTTATATCTTCATTCAGCCCATCCTCGAAGCATTTACACATGATAGCCTCAGACGAAACACATTCCCGAGCATACCTACTAAGTCTAACAAATTTTCGCTCGTAATCAGTAACTGACATAGAACCTTGCTTAAGCTCAAGAAATTCCTTCCGTTTTTGATCAACAAATCTCTGACTGATATACTTTTTCCGAAACTTAGTTTGGAAAAACTCCCAAGTTACTTGCTCTCGGGGCACAACAGAAGTCAGAGTACTCCACCAATAGTAGGCAGAATCGCGTAGCAAGGAGATAGTACACTTTAGGCATTCATCGGATGTACAAGATAGCTCATCGAGTACCTAGATAGTGTTGTCCAACCAAAATTCAGCTTGCTCGGCATCGTCGCTATCTGTAGCTTCAAATTCAGTAGCCCCATGTTTTCGGATTCTGTCAACTGGGGGCTTATTTGACCTTATTTGGTCAGTTTTCGGAGGTATTGTAGGTGCGGGGGTGGTATTAGTCGGGAATGGAGGTTGTGGAACAGCCGTATTAGTTCGAATGTATTGGTTGAACCAATCATTCATCACGCTATAGAAAGCTTGTCTAGCTTCATCATTCGGGTTACTAGCATTAGGTTGAGAGTCCGCCAGCGCTGTCCCTTGTGCGGGAGCGGGTGCTACACTCTCAAGATCATCAGCTACCGCTCGGTCGGGATCGGGATCCATTACTATAAATAAACACATTTGCAAATGTCAGAAATCACCACACTATCAATTGATCACATAAAATGGCATGTATAGCTAGACCCAACGCATTACGGTAGTCCTAGAATCGACTAAACCGTAGCTCTGATACCAATCAAATGTAACACCCCGAACCCGAGACCGTCACCGGAGTCGAACACGAGGTGTTAACAGACTTTAAACCACTTATGAAAAAAATTTCCCAGACACTGCCAATCTGCGTACTAGTCGCTTTAAAAATCATATCTTGAGTTCAGAAACTCAGAATCCAGTTCCGTAAAATGTCCCTGAAACTAGACTTATGTGCCCATCTACATATTTTTTCTAGAATTTTTGGTTTGGCCAATTAGTACAGTTTATTAGTCAAAGTCTCCGATGTTACAGGGATCGACTACACTGACCTTTGCGTATTACGACTTGGATATCTCCCAGTACAGGGCTTCAATACTGATGTCGTTTGTTTCTATAGAAACTAGACTCAAAAAGGAATCTATACATATATGGCATGACTCCTAATTATCTCTGGTTAATTTATAATGAATTTCCAAATTCGAAACAGGGAATCCAGAAACCATTCTGGCCCTGTCTTACGAGAACCTGAATATCTCTTAACATACTATCCATATGATCGTTTCGTTACTTTCCTATGAAAATAGATTCATCAAGGTTCGTTTACATAATTTATTCACTATTTAAATCCCTTCCTACTATTTTTAGTGATTTTCCAAATCTACATCACTGCTGCTGTCAGCATCTGCCTTTAAGGTAGACTTTACCTATTTCATAGTTTCCATGATTCAACTAGCCCTTTTAGCATAAATAGCACAAATTATGATAGTGATTAACCATTCCCATGGCCAATCCTTGTTAAGCATATCCACACCTCTCAATAACCATATCCATACCAAATGATTATAACATTATACTCAAACATATATAAGCCATTTTCGCATGGCTATCCAAAATTATACAAGTCCAAAGGGTCCATGACCCCTAACAAAAAGGGTAGTCCTATACATGCCATTTCGAAGTTCAACCAAAATTGTACCAAAAAAGGGGGGGCTTTGATAGTGTGGGCGACTTCGACTTCAAAATCCCGAGTCCGATAGCTGGAGAACCAAAATCTATAAAACAGAGAATCAAGGAGACGGAGTAAGCAATTTATGCTTAGTAAGTTTTGAGCAAGGGATTCCAGCACAACAAAAGTATAGCATTCATGTAGCTAAACGGATAATTTCATATGCACAATTTTTCAATATCATACTTACTTCACATTACCAACCCTTTTATTCATACACAAAGATCAACTTAGCCAAAGGCCGGTAGCTCATTTATCAACTGAGCGAATACTTATTTGTAAGGGCTCAACTAATTCAAAGCACATACGAAACATACCTTAATGTTGGGATGTTTCAAGCGTATTAACTGAAATTTTTACAGCAAGATCATTCATTCCCAAATCACGTACCTTCGAAATTTAACCGGATATAGCTACTCGTTCAAATGCCTTCGGGACATAGCCCGGTTATAGTAACTCGCACAAATGCCTTCGGGACTTAACCCGGATTTAGTAACTCGCACAAATGTCTTCGGGCTTAGCCCGGAATTAGTATCTCGCACAAATGCCTTCGGATCTTAGTCCGGATATGGTCACTTAGCACAAAGCCTTCGGGACTTTGCCCGGACATCATTCAAATAACCATGCACATTTAACAATAAATCATGGCACATTCGTATTTCGTTTTCGTTAGCAAAACTCAAACACAAGACACTTATCATTCTTGCAATTTCGGCTCAATAGCCACACACAAAGAGCATGATTTTGATTTGCTTAAAACATGATCTAATCAAATCATAATTTAAGCTCTTTTACTCAAGAACTTACCTCGGATGTTGTCGAACGATTCCGATAGCTACTCGACCACTTTTTCCTTCCCTTTATCGGATTTAGTTCCCCTTTGCTCTTGAGCTTGATCTAGATACAAGTATGGCCAAACCTCCTCCTAATCCTCTTCCAAACCAAACATGAAGCAAGAACTCCTTCCTCCTTCCTTAGAATTTTCGGCCAAAAGAAGATGAAAAAGGATGAACAAAATTTTTCTTTTCTTTTCTTTAACTCACGGCAATGGGGGGGGCATGGATGAGACCATTCTTTTTTTTTCATCACTCCTCCCTTTCATTATTTAATTACCATGCTCATTATTTTATTGTTTCCACCCATGATGCACCAACACAACATGTCTATGACATGTCTTGCCCATCACACTTGGTCTACCATAGTTGTCATGGCCGGCCACTACTAATAGAGGGGGGGAAATTGACATGCAAGTCCCCCCTTTTTCAACATGCACTAATAGGTCCTTATGCTTTGACCTATCACATTTCAAAATTTTCTCACATAAGTCCTATTTACTAAAACTCACATGCAATCGACTAAATCGAAGCTTAAAATTTTCACACATTCCTAATTACATATTCTAGACAATAAATATCACATTCAAACATTTCGATGACTCGGTTTAGTGGTCCCGAAACCACTTCCCGACTAGGGTCAATTTTGGGCTGTCACACTCATCATATTAAAATATTATCACAATTATACAATTTGCTTCAAGCAACTTAACATGCACGTTCATAATAAATTTCATGATCATCTTATGCAAATTAGTGCACTTATACATGCATTCATAAATCTTAAGTAAAATTACACATAGCATTCACTTAACTTCTCTAGTTATACATATAGCATCATACAAAAGTCAATTTAACAAGAACACTTATCTCAATATAAACTTTCCTTTCATCTTATCTCATCTTTCATATTTCCCGAACAATTCTTATTCATAATTTATTCATTATCACATAAACATCATGAACCATTATTCTTACATTTTATGAGCCTCAACTCATCATAAACATACTGTCTATACTATCAAACTTAGCTCGGCTGGAATGCGCATCTGTCTAACAAAACATTTTATATCTGGGTCGGGAGTCATCACGCTATCATAGTTCAATATGGCATGTATAGCTAGACTCTTACTCATACTGAATATTTCAAGCACCGATTAAACCTTTGCTCTCATACCAATAAATGTAACAACCCTTACCCGAGACCGTCGCTGGAGTCGAGCACGAGGCGTTACCTGACTTAACTTACTAATTCGGGGCATAAAATTTTCTTTTAAAATTAATTTATTTACATTCATTCAATATGTCCCTAAAAAGGGCCCCCAAGACTTAGACAAATCAAAACAAATTATTTCATTGTTCCTTATAAAACTGCCTACCTGCGTCATAGTCACTAAATAAATCATAACTCGAGTCAAAAAACTCAAAATTTAAATTTGTAATTTTCCCGAAAACTAGACTCATATATCTTCTTACTAATTTTTTTCCAGAATTTTTGCTCAAGACAATTAGTACAGTTTATTAGTTAAAGTTTCGCCTGTCTTTGTGAAATCTATAAATATAAACTATAACTCCTAATTATTTTTTTTTACAATTTTTTGTGAATTTATAAAGTCAGAATAGGGGATTCAGAAATTGCTCTAACCATGTCTCACTAAAATTCAAATATCTCTTGATATACACTTCTTTTGCTTACTATGTTTCTTTCATATGAAAATAGACTCAATAAAATTTAATTCTATATCTTATTCATCACCTAATTCCATTTCTACTATTCTTGGTGATTTTTTAAGATCACGTCACTACTGCTGTTCAATACTGTTTTAATGCTAATTTCACTTTATCATGATTTGTTTGTATTAACTACCATTTAGGCATACATAACACCGAAACATGTTCTTCATTAGCCATTTCAATAGCTAATCATTATAAAATATTTACATACCATTCTTTAGCCATATCATAAGGACATACACACAAAATGGCTAAGTTCCTATACATGCCATAAACTAGAACGTTTGTAAACGAATATACCCATTTGGTAACTTGATAGTCGATAGTGTGAAGTGATCTCTGAAGACCTCCAACTTGAGCTTGATTTTAAGTACTCTGAAACATGGAAAAGTGAAAGAAGTAAGCTTATAAAGCTTAGTAAGTTCACATGTAAAATAATAAGCATTAGCAATCAATTTAGCTTACTACAATGCTGTCATAATTTGCTTAAATAATGTTTAGTTCTTACTTTCCCATCTTACTCATCGGTAACCTTACCAAAGGCTCAGAATACAAAAGAAACCTTACTTAGTAGCTTGCTTACATACGTGCAACATCTCACTTAACACATGAGTTCTCTTTCATAATATAAGCATATTGCCAATCATGTCACAAAGTGTCACAAACATAACTGAAAACTCATCACTTACTTAATACTTGATAATCTCAATTAGTTACAATCTCAATATTAAATAAGCCTTAAATGCATACCTGTACTCTTTCTTCATGTTCTCACCTTATCGTTTCTTTGACTTATGCTTTGGATTACTTGGGAACCTTTTCCTTTTTAAACTTACCATTGCCATGTCTTGACATAGTCTTACGTGGTATCCTTAACTTATGAACTCACCAATGCCATGCCTTGGCATGGTCTTACATGGGACCTTTGCCTTACAATATTTCATCAATGCCATGTCTTGACATGGTCTTACATGATTTCCTTACCTTATCGAACTTATCAATGCCATGCCTTTGCATGGTCTTACATGATATCCTTATCTTATCAAATGCCATGTTCCAAACATGGTCTTACATGGTATCCTTGTCTTACCAAATACCATGTTCCAAACATGGTCTTACATGGTATCCTTGTCTTAGTACCAATGGCACATCTTGATGTGGTCTTACATGGAGTCCTTAATCAATGCGGATGCCTTGTCTTGACATGGTCTTACACGGGATCCTTGCCTTACCAATGCCATGTCATGACATGGTCTTACATGGTATCCTTAACTGTCAATTCCTCCTTAAATTCCATGTTATGAAATGGAATTTTTCGTCAATTCTTCCTTAATTGCAATGGTACAACCATGGACTTTGAGATATCAATGCCTTGTCAAGTCATAGCTTGTGACACCCCTAATTTGACCCTAGTCGGAAAGCGGTTTTGGGACCGCTAAACCGAGTAACCAAATTATTTGAACATGATATTTATTGTCTAAAATAAATGTGTGAAAATTTTAAGCTTCGATTTAGTAAATTTCATGTGAATTTAGTCAATAGGACTTATGTGTGACATTTTTGAAATGTGATAGATCAAAACATAAGGACCTATTAGTGCATGTTGAAAAAGGGGGGACTTGCATGTCAATTCCCCCCCCATCTAGTAGTGGCCGGCCATGACATTAGGATGGACAAAGGGTGATGGGCAAAACATGTCATAGACATGTTGTGTTGGTGCATCATGGGAGGAAACAATAAAATAAAGAGCATGGGCAATAAAATATTAGTGTTAGTAGGATGAGAAACAAAAAAAAAGAAAGGATATGTGTGATTGTCCCCCCCTTGCCGTGAGTTGAAGGAAAGAAAAACAAAAAAAAAAGTGTTCATCCTTTGGTTCATCCTTGGCCGAAAATTTTAAGGAGGAAGGAAGAAGAAAGATTGAAGAGGTTCGGCCATGCATGTAACTAGGCTAAGGTATGTTTGATGATGTTCCATGAGATGCATGCATGTTTTAGTTGTTAGCTTGAGTTCTACCTAGCCCATGGTCTAAATCTTGCTATGTGATGGAAATGACACTCGGCCATGGATGCATCATTCTTGCTTGGTGTTGATGTTGTGTTGGTGAGATATCAAGTTATTTTTGTGACCAAGTTGAGATTTGAATTTTTGGAATGAGTAAGGTTTTCGGTTATGTTGTTTTGTATGAGTAATGGATTGTTGAGTTCATGCTAGTATGAATAAAATTGATTAAGAGAGGCTTGAGATAATTAAATATGCATGTTGGTGGTAAGATGAGCATTCGGTTTTTATCATGGAAGCATAGGAAGCTTGTTAAAGTTGAATTTTAGAAAAGTTAAATGTGTGTGTGCTTGTGCTAGTGCCGAATGTGCCTAGGGTGATTTAGCATTGAGTTTGGTGTTATATGAATTGAGTTTTATGGTTTTGGATTTTTAAGTGTTGTTAAATACTTTGAATAATATATATATGTGGCTTTGAAATGTGAAACTCGGCCAAGTGGTTATAAGCATGATTTTAGAGATTCAATGATATTCGGCCGATTTGAATAATTCATGGCACCCCAAGCAAATTAGTTTTAGATGTTAATAAATATTGAAATTATTTAAAAGCATATTACCGAATGTGATTTTAGTCAATGATTCGGTTATGAGTGCTGATTTGTTTTATAATTAGCCGAATGTGTATATGTATACTATGAGGTGGTTTAGCTTAAAGAAAATTAAGGTGCTCGGAAGATGATTGTCGTGGATAGTTTAAGTAATGAAATTTAATTTCTGTTATGTAAAGTGATGACATTGCTGTTTGCAAATTTGAAGTTAAAAATTGTTGATTGAGCATCAAGAGCTTATGGAAACAAAGTCGGATCGTGGAAAAAGGGAAATTGGTCGAATAGTCGGAATTGACGTACATTAGCGATCGAGGTAAGTTTTAAGTATTAAAGCCTATAATGTGATTGAGTATGATATGTTAAGCACATATTAAAAGAATCATAACTCTATTGTAAATTTTTATGCATATAGCCTAATGGCTATTATGAAGTATAGGTAAGTTATTGATATGATATGTTGCCAAATGGATATGATATTATGAAGTGCTAAAAGGATATGTCAGAAGAGTAAAATTGTGATAAACCTGCTCAGGACAGCAGCAGTAACATGAATTTAGAAAATCACCATAAATTGTTGGAGTTGAATGCGAGGCTGAATAAATTATGAAATTAAATCTTAATGAGTCTAGTTTCTTATAAAAGAAACTGTGTAAGAAAATTTATTTCCGATAATGAGATATTTAAAGTTGTGTGAGACAGTGCAGAATGACACTGTAATCCTCTGTTCCGTTTTTAGAAAATCATTATAAATTAACCTGAGATAATTAGGAGTCATGCCATATATGTATAGATTCCTCTCTGAGTCTAGTTTCTATATAAACAAACTGCATCAGTATTGAAGCTCTGTTCAGGGAGATATCCAAGTCGTAATGCGCAAAGGTCAGTGTAGTCGATCCCTGTAACATGGGAGACTTTGACTAATAAACTGTACTAATTGGCCCAACCAAAAATTCTAGAAAAAATATGTAGATGGGCATATGAGTCTAGTTTCAGGGAAAAATTACGAAACTGATTTTCGAGTTGTGAAACTCAAGATATGATTTTTAAGGTGACGGTGTCACAGTTAGCCAACTGCCTAGAAAATTTTAAAATGGACTGCGATAGTAAGCGAATTTAGTCTGTGAACCCCTCGTGTCCGACTCCAGCAACGGTCTCGGGTACGGGGTGTTACATAGCTGGAACATACTTGCTCAAATTCTCAAGGTTAGTTGCATAACTCAATAATAACAATACTAATAACAATAATTGCATAATAATAAAATGCTACTCAACTTACATACTTACATTCTCAATCTCATCATATCATCAACTTAACTTATTCTCATCAAACTATGCTAGTCAATACTTTCTTGTTATCATACAAAGCCATAATACAAAATATGGTCTTACATATAAATTATACAAGTTCTCTTTCCAATATCAAATTATTGTCGAACATTAATCATTATATCTGAAACTCAATACTAAATTATTTATGGCCAAAAAATCAACTTATCATTCAAATATGCATAATTAAATGCTTATTAAACATATGAACTTACCTCGATACCAAAACTATCATTTTACCAACTTTCACGATTTTCGATTTTTCTCCCTTTCTAGGTCCAAATCTCACTTTCCGAGATCTAAAACATCATATTTCACATATTTAACTAATTTAATGTTCAAAACATTCCCTAACTCAAACATTGCAAAAATTACAATTTTGTCCCTAAATCTTTGTAGAATTACAATTTTGCCCCTAGGCTCAGAAATTAAAATTTATCTATTTTTCTTATGTTTTATGACACGATGAACATTTTTCCCTTCTACAAAAACATCAATTTCCCACTCTATCATGTACTTATGAACATTAGGTATTTTTATCAATTATGTTATTTTACTCGTTTTCACTTAAAATCACTTGGCAAAAGTTGTTTAACATAATTTCAAGCTTCATATTCTACCATAAAACATCAAAATAAACATATTTAACCTATGGGTATTTTTCCAAATATGAACCCTAGCATGAATTATTGCTAGAATAAGCTAAATCAAGTTACCCTGACTCTAAAAACGTAAAGAACATTAAAAACGAGGCTAGAACAGACTTACTATTGAGCTTGGAAAGCTTGGAAACCCTAACCATTGCTTCCCCCATGTTATATTCGGCCTCCATGAAGAAGATGGACCAATTTTGGCTTTATTTTCCCTTTTTAATTCTTTTAATTACTAAATGACCCAAATGTCCTTAAAAGCTTTTCTTTCAAATTTGTCCTATTATTGCCCATTTTTGTCCAAACATAAATATAATGGTATAATTACTAAATAAGAACCTCCACTTTAAGGACCCATTTCAATTAAATCCCCTTTATTATCTAGAACACACATTTTGCTAATTTTATAATTTAGTCATAATTATCAAATTTGGCACTTATACATAAAATTTCTTCACGAAATTTTCACACAATTTATTCAATCAATGAAAAAACCTTAAAACTTAATCAAAATAAATTTTTTTGACCTCGAATTCATGGTTTCACAACCACTATTTCATTTAGGCCCTATTTCGGGATGTTACAAGTCAAGATTCAGTTGATGTTCTAGTAATTGTGTATGTTACATGTTGTTTTTGAGCTTGTGTTCAAATGTCGATTTGTGAACAGGTAAAAGCAGAATTTCAAGAGTATTCAGGACTATTACAGTTAGTGATGATTCTAGAATGAAAATGAGATAGAAACACTATAGATTTTGTATCTGAATTATCTTTATCTCTGAAAAGGAAGATGTTATCGGATTTTGATTGATCATTCGTGTACAGATTTCTTGTTTAAAAAACCAGTCAAGTAAGTTGTTTCTAAGATTATTCGATTATGCAAAGTATCAGTCTCTAATTTTTTTTTGGATTGAGATCCGAGGGCTATATCCCAATTATGGAAAAAGCTAAAGGAAACTATGAGTACGCAGTTACGTCTTGGCACTCTAATACAATTATAGATCGATGTTAAGTCTAAGAGAGTAACTCAGATTTTTGACGATGTGCTCTAGCACTGTTTGCTAAAGTTCAAAGTTTATTGAAAAGAGATATACGAAGTTAAATTGATTTCTAATTCTGAGAAATTAGTGGAAGTGATTCATAAGAGTTGGAAGCAACTTCTTTTGGTAAGATTTTTGGGAATGAAAATCCCTAAGGGAGGGGAGAGTTGTAACATCTCGATTTAGGGTCTAGTTGGAACAGTGGTTTTGAGACCACAAATTCGACATAAGAAAATTTATTTTTATTATATTTTTATGGTCTACGATTTCAAAAAATGATTTCGTGAAAGTTTCGTCTGAAAATTTTGACGTTTGGACACTCAATTTAGTTAAAAGGACTAAATCGTAAAAAGTGCAAAAGTTGAGTTCTACATGCTAGAGGTGTCTAATTTATGAAATTTTAAATTGGAGGTCCTTATATGGTAATTAGACCATTGGTTAATTTATTGGACAAAAATGGACATGAAATAGGTGAAATAGAATATTTTTAAGTTAGGGGTATTTTGGTCATTTAGTTATTAAAATGAAATAAAAACAAAATTAAAAGCCAATTTTTTTCCATGTTCAAGCTATGGCTGAAACTTGCATGGAGAAACCATAGCTAGGGTTTTTCAAGCTTCCAAGCTCGATTATCAAAGAAAATGAGATTCGAGCTTAGAGCGGGGGAAAAACAAATATTTGACGGTTAGGTCTTTTTCACCATTTTTGGTATCGAGGAAAGTTTGTATGAAAATAATGCAATATGTTATTTTTATTATATGTTTAATGCTGAAATTTACATGAAAATGTGTTTATTTGAATGTTATGTTACATTGATTATGTATGTAAATCATATGGACATGGCAACAAATGAAATTATATATGTTGGAAATTATTAAGAAGGATTATATTCCGTTTGAATATTGAATTCCGATGGGTGAGAGGTGATTTTCCATTGAAACTACATGTGTTGCAAAATGGATTTAGGGCAGACGGGTAATCCGAAATGATACTCTTGAGCATATGTTTCAATTAGGATTGACTGGATTTAGCCTGGACTGGTAATCCTAATTGACTAGATTTAGCCTGGACTGGTAATCCAGAATAAACTCTATGGAGAATTCTTTGTCACAAAAGGATTTAGCCTAGACTGGTAATCTGACAAAGCTCCTAGAGTATATGTTACAGACAAATTCTAACATGGACTGGTGTTTCTACTGTATGATATGTGGCTCGAGAGTGTACCTTAATAGGTACTACAGGATATGAATTAACCGAAAATGAAATTGTACACTACGAGTGTACTACATGAAATGTCCATCTAAAATTCAATGATTGAACGGATAACATGTTAAATGACATGAGAAATAAAAGATGAAACATGTACATTGTAACACCACAAACCTGGCCCAGACATTACGGCCAAATCCGGTGTGTCACATTACCTACCACTAACCAAGTTACCTAGTTTACTAAAGTTTGGGTGAGCTTTGCAAAAACCATTAATGAAGTTTTAAGAGAAATGTTCTGATTCACTAGTGTGAGTCCTATCCGTTATCAATTGTTAAGGGTTTAGGAAAACGTGACTTTTGTTGTACTTTGAAAAATTTCGTTTCGAAGACGTTTGGTTGTCGTGTCGGCTAAAAACAAGTAATTTTTGATAAACCCAGAGTTAACCAATTTCAAGGAATCAATTTCAGTGATGTGAATCTCAAGTCGAAAATGATTTAAGTAATTTAAAAACCAAAAATAAAAATAATAGAGCGGCCTTATTACAACTTTAACCAAAATAGAAATAATCAATAATAAATGCGAAATTTAAAAGGAAGCTACTTGAAACTTATTTAAAACCAGAAATTTAATCTTCGTGGCCACTCTGAATCCCGCCCAGCTCCAAGTCCACCAACTAGGGCTCACCTACAAGGATGGAAGAGAAAGGGGGTGAGTTCCGAAAACTCAGTGTATATGGAAAACCTATCCAAAGCCCAAGTCAGCTCAATCCCATTGGGCCTAAGCCCTATTAAGATAACCACGGGTACTGGGCGGAAGCCCTTTTCAGAATACGATAAACTGGGCCTTAGCCCCTTTTCAGATAATAGTATGGCCCGTAGGCCCATTCCAGAACCGAACAAGCATATTCGTGTATGCAAGCCCAACCTAGCCTATAACAAACTGCTACACTCCACCCGTACCAACCCTTCACTCCATGTGGGGAATAGCTCAACCCACCCAGCCCTACACTCCACAGTTGCAGCATAGTAGCTCAGATATCAGTAAGTTGAGGCAAAGCCTCCAGTACGTGGTCAAGGTACTTTTCAGTACTTCCTCTATCAATAACCCAGTCCGATGCATCAGATAATAATAACATGGCATGCAGTGAACAGTAACAGTCAAACATGCATTCAGGTCAACCTTAACCCTAGGGGTATATTAGTAATTTTGCTCCATGGAGTAAAACTGTAAACTTTCTACCTATAAAGGTATTTTAGTAATTTTATCAGTTTTAAGGGTTCTCATGAATGTAATTTATTGATCTCAATTTCACAATTTTACCCATTGGGCCCTAAAACCCCTAATGGGCCCTACAGTGTCCATTAGCAATTTAAGCCCATTCAATTCAATTTTTATGACTCGTTTACCAGTTTAAGCAGTTACGATTCTACAATCTAACAGAACATACTTATTGCCTATTTTTTATATTATATATATTTTTATTATTTACCCGTTTGGGCCCGTAAGCCTATTGGGCCCAGTTTTAGCCTATCGAGGCCCAATCACCAAAGTGCACGAAACTTCACACATGACTAACTTACCACTCGCAATTTCACATCTAATGATTTCTAAATGTCTTGTGAGCACTCACAAGCCCACGAAATGCCAGAATTTCAGCATTCGGCTTTTACCGAATTGAACAATGAGAGGGTGTTCGATACACACCTGTTTCGCGACGACTGCTACTGAGATCCCTTACGATGTCCTACAATTGATTACCACAATTCTTAGTTTGCAACCCACAACAACCAATCCCAATATTCAGCAACCCATATTCAAACCATGCCCCTAAAGCCTTTAGAATCTTACCTTTTTGCCAAAAACCGATGACTAGATCTAAGTCTAGTTGTTCCAAAGATCCAAGCCTTCGATCAAACCTCTAGAAGACACTAATCACCAAAAGAAATCATCGGTTAAAGACCCTTAAAGCCCTATGCCCAAATCGACAGCCTCCCTAGATTTTAGGGACTTCGAGTTTTCTAAATTGTAAAATAAGACTAGATCTGAGGTGATGAGCACTTACCACTTATTCCTCTTTGATTTCTACGCAGATCTGCTACAGATCTATCCTCTAAACGATAGTAGAACTCAAATCCAGGAGATTTGAAGTTTCGGCTATAAGTCCCTAATCTATGGTATTTCAACTTTTTAAGTGATGAAGAAGATGACGATTTGAGGCTATAACTTTGAAGTAATGTTGCCGATGGATACTAAGGGTTTAGAGAAGATGAAAGTTGATCAAAAAGAACAAAAATAACTGAAGGATTATGGCTTAGAGAAATCGGCACAAGAAGTGAGTTTTCGAGATTTCAGCTTTTATGGCAATCAGCTATGGAGGATTTTTGGAGGATGGGATTGACAGAGGAGGTGAGTAAGGTGATCAGGAGGTTTCGGCTAGAAGAAAAGGCAAAAAGGAAGAAAGAAAATGAAGGAAAAAGAGAGGAAGAAGAAATCGGCACCAAGGAGAAGGAATTTGCGTTTTCGGCTTTTGTGAGAACTCAGAGAGGATGAATGACAGTGAAAGCTTTCAAGTGGCTAACCCCAATTCTCCAAGACAGAAAAAGAAAAGAACCTAACCCTAATATTAACTAAAACAATCAGCCCAACCTCCCTAAGGCCTTTGCCGAAATTCACTTAAGTGATCACATGCCCCGGCACATGCCTAAAATTAAAAAGTAACAATATGCCTACCTTGCAACTTGAGCCCTGGACCTTTAATTCCTTCCCAGACGCCTTTTTTTTTAGGAACTTAGTGGCGCCACCTTGACACTTTACCAAGGCCTTATTTGTGTTGTAATTTACGAAGTTCTTGTTAAAAGCACACTTAACCAAGTCTCCTATTCACTTAAAATCCAACCTTGATATCTTACCGTGTTTAACTTAGGCTTGGGCCTTCTAAAGGCCCACTAACACATTTAAACATAGTTCCAATATTCAGAACACCAAAATGTCAAAATTTACCAAAAATAACAGAAACCCAGAAAATCCCGAAAATCAGGGCGTTACAACTCTACCCCCCTTAAAAAAATTTCAGCCTCGAAATTTACTTGATCCAAATAATTGAGGGTATTGTTGACGCATAGTCTCTTCTGACTCCCAAGTAGCCTCTTCCCTTCCATGATTACGCCACAGTACTTTTACCAACGGAATCGACTTCCTTCTTAAAACTTTAACCTCTTGATCTAAAATTTGCACGGGTTCATCCTCAAAGGTCAAATCAGTCTTTACTTCAATCTCCTCTACTGCAGAACATGTGAAGGATCCGATCGATATCGTGTCAACATGGACACAAAGACGTCATGGATTCTGTCCAACTCTGGTGGTAACTCTAACTGATATGCTACTGGCCCTACCCGTTTAAGAACCCGATAAGGCCCTATAAACCGCAGACTCAGTTTGCCTTTCTTGCCGAACCTCAAGATCTTCTTCTAAGGTGAAACCTTCAAGAAAACTATATTCCCAACAGCGAACTCAATCTCTTTACGCTCTGCATATGACTTCTGTCTATCAGATGCCTCCTTTAATCGATCTCTTATCAACTTAACCTTACTTTCAGTATCTGCCACTAATTCTGGTCCAAGCACTTGTCATTCACCCAACTCTGTCCCACACGTAGGCGTACGACATCTTCACCCATAAAGTGCCTTATATGGAGCCATCTGAATACTTGCTTGGTAGCTGTTGTTGTACGCAAACTCCGCCAATGGCAAGTAGCCCTCCCAACTACCACGAAAATCAATGATACAACCTCTTAACATATCCTCCAAAACTTGAATAACCCTTTCCGACTGTCCATCTGTCTAAGGGTGAAAATCGGTATTGAAATCCAATCGTGTACCCAACGCCTCCTGCAACTTCTGCCAGAACCGACATGTAAACCTAGGGTATCGATCAGAAGTAATTGACACTGGCACCCCATGCAGTCGCGCTATCTCCGCCATATACAACTTGGCCAACTTTTGCAGTGAGTAATCAGTACGAATAGGTATGAAATGGGTAGATTTTGTTAACTTATCCACGATTGCCCACACAGAATCTTTCTTGGTGGGTGTCAAAGGTAGCCCACTCACAAAGTCCATAGTTACTCTCTCCCACTTCCATAGTGGAATTTTCACCAGTTGCAGTAATCCAGAAGGCAATTGGTGCTCGACCTTAACTTGCTGGCACATCGGACATTTCCCAACCAATTCAGTCACCTTTCGTTTTAGTCCAGGCCACCAGTACACCTCTCGCAGGTCTCGATATAACTTATTTCCTTCAAGATGCATAGCACAAGGTCCACCATGAGCCTCTTTTAGAATTGACCGCCTCAATTCAGGGTCTTTTAGAATACAAACTCTTCCACGGAAGCATAGAACCCCATCAGTATTCAGTCCAAAATCCTCATTCTCACCATTCTTAACTTGCCGAAATAAAAGAACTAACGAATCATCCTTCAATTGTTTTTCTTTAATCTGTTCAGTCCAAGTAGGCCTCACTTGCAATTCTGCCAACAGACTTCCATCGTCGAACAGACTCAAACGTGCAAACAAGGCTCTCAAATCAGTAACAACCCTTCGACTCAAAGCATCAACCACTACATTAGCCTTACCTGGGTGGTACTCAATCGAACAGTCGTAATCCTTAAGCAACTCTATCCATCTTCGTTGCTTAAGGTTTAACTCCTTCTGAGTCAACAGATACTTTAGGCTCTTATGGTCTGTGTATATAATACACTTTTCTCCATATAAGTAATGTCTCCATATTTTCAACGCGAAGATCACTGCTGCTAGCTCCAAATCGTGCGTAGGGTAGTTCGCTTCATGAGGCTTAAGCTATCACGAAGCATAAGTGGCCACCTTACCCTCTTGCATCAGTACGCATCTTAACCCCACATGCGACGCATCGCTGTACACAGTGAAGTCCTTCCCAGACTCTGGTTGAATCAACACTGGCGCCTCAGTCAATACCTTTTTCAACTGGTCAAAAGCTTTTTGCTGTTTTTCAATCTAGACAAATGCTACTCCTTTCCTTAACAGTTTCGTCAATGGTGCAGCAATCAGAGAAAATCCCTCTACAAACCTTCTGTAATAGCCTGCCAGACCCAAAAAACTCCAAATTTCTGATACTGACTTTGGTGGTTTCCATTCCGAAACTGCCTCAATTTTTCGAGGATCCACTCTAATTCCTTCAGCAGAAACCACATGACCTAGAAAAGTTACTTCTCGCAACCAGAATTCACACTTACTAAACTTCGCATAAAGTTGCTTCTCTCTCAGCACTTGCAGCACAATACGTAGATGTTCATCATGCTTCTCCTCAGTTTCTGAATATACCAGAATATCATCGATAAAAATGACCACGAATCGGTCCAAGTAAGGTTGGAATACTCGATTCAACAGATCCATGAAAGCTGCAGGTACGTTCGTCAACCCAAACGACATAACCAGAAACTCGTAATAACCATATCGAGTTCTGAATGCTGTCTTATGAATATCCACTTCCTTTACCCTTAGCTGATAGTATCCAGATCGAAGGTCAATCTTGGAAAATACCGAAGCTCCTCTAAGTTTGTCAAATATATCGTCAATTCTAGGCAGTGGGTATTTGTTCTTTATCGTCAGTTTGTTCAACTGGCGATAATCGATGCACATAAGCATCGTCCCGTCCTTTTTCTTCACAAAAAGGACCGGTGCTCCCCATGGAGACACACTCGGTCAAATGAAGTCTCTATCCAACAACTCTTGGATTTGAGCTTTCAGTTCCACTAACTCCTTCGGTGCCATCCTATAGGGTGCGATGGACACTGGAGCTGTTCCAGGCAACAAATCGATTCCAAACTCAACTTCTCGATTCAGAGGTAATCCTGGAAGCTCTTCTGGGAAAACATCTCGGAATTCTCTAACAGTTTTGACTGTCTCCACAGTCAGATCCTCAGTTTCAGCTTGGCTTACAAAAGCCAAATATGCCTTGCATCCCTTAAGCATCAATTTCTCAGCCCCCAAAGCCGATACTACATTGGACAAGTAATCTCTTCATTTTTCAATAATCATTACCTCTTCATCCTCGATAGTCCTTAACACCATCCTCTTAGCTGCACAATCCAGAGTTGCCCTATGCTTGGTCAACCAGTCCATCCCTAGGATCAAAACGAATTCTCTGAACGGTAACTTCATTAAGTCTCCACAGAAAATCCTACCTTGAGTCTCTAAAGGCACCTCCCTAAAGAGTTTCTCTACCTTAACCTAGTGACCTAAAGGCCTTATCACAGTTACCCTACACACAGTCTCCTCAAAGTGTACACCCAATGCCCTAGAAATGTCACACGCAACATACGAATGAGTTGACCCCACATCTATCAGAGCA
This sequence comes from Gossypium hirsutum, assembly GCF_007990345.1. NCBI lineage: Eukaryota > Viridiplantae > Streptophyta > Magnoliopsida > Malvales > Malvaceae > Gossypium > Gossypium hirsutum. The sequence goes on along the minus strand of NC_053427.1, from coordinate 26,978,110 downwards.
GTATAAGGTACGCTAGAGATAAAAAACGTACGAGTTATGACATCAGGTGCGTCACCCTCCTCGCGGTGACAAGAAGCATATACCAAAGCTGGCTGATGAGCCTGACATTAACAGCACCCTTGCCAGGTGCCCCACGTCCACGGCCATTGCCACCGCGACCTTGTCCACGACCTCTCGGCGATGGCAGTCAACCTCGCGCTAGTTGCACAAGCTGCACAGCCCCTTGTTCAGCCACTTGAGTCTGGGCTGGCCTATAGGACAATCCCTGATCCTATGTTCCTTTGACCCACAACGAAGACAAGCCCAGTACGCTTCTAGCATTCCCCCAGATGCACTCTGCCACAATCTCTACAAGCTTGTGGTCTAACTGTGTTCACTGGAACTACTTGAACTGGTTCCTCCATCCTAGCTCTTTTAACATTTTGGTTTGCTGCACCAGTTGGTGCAGCATCCCTCCTGAATTGGTTTCGATCCCTATCGTGGTTATTTCATTCGGCTTGCTTCACCTCTTCGGCTATCTTAGCCTTCTCTACCAGTGCAGGAAAATCACGCTCTCTCTGTAGAGCTATCAGCACCCTTAACTCATCCTTGAGGCCATCCTCAAAACGAACACTGTGCTCATATTCGATGGAGACAATGCCACTAGCGTACCGGCTCAATCGCAGAAACTCTGCCTCATACTCAGCAATGGTCTTACTACCTTGGGTTAGGTTCAGGAATTCCTTTCTTCGTGCATCCACATAGCTCGCTTCGACATATTTCTCCTTGAAGGACTGCTTGAACAACTCCCACATTACCCTCTCCTTTGTGGTACCCTCTCTCACAGTGATCCACCACTGATATGCCTCGTCCCGCAGCAATGACACCGCTCCTTTTAACTTCTGCTCCACTGAGCAGTCCAGGTCATCCATAATCCACTCTGTGGCTTCCAGCCAGTACTCAGCCACATTTGGGGCTACTCCAGATACGCCCCTAAAAACCTCCACTCCGTTGGCCCGAAGTTGCTCAGAAATGGACCCCTATTCATGGGCCTGGCATTAGCTCTGGCCACCCTTTCCAAAACTCTCAATATGGCCTAGGACAGAGTGTCATCCCCTGCGGCCCAATCATACAGCCCATTATCATCCACCGATGGTGGTCGTGCCTCACCAGCTTTCATGTGTTTAGAAGACAAAGATCCAGCTTGAGTACTACCTCGAACGCGACCACAGCCTCTTTCCCGAGTAGCTCTCGCACTCATATCCATTTATCTGATTACGAATTTTATGACATTAGTTTACTGTTTCAATTGTTTATTACAGAATATCTTATGAACAGATAAAGTTTCAAAGTTGTTCTCGCACTATAGCAGTTTAGCTATTGTTTCAGTTTCCTAGGGCTTAGTTTACCCTACAGTCTCAGTTTTGTAGCCTTAATACTACCTTATCTATAGTACTATATCTAAGGCTCAATACTATCTACAGTATTATTTTTAGTATAGTACAGTATATATAGAGAGCAGAAAGATACTTACAGACTTCGTGCCGGGGATTCAGTGTGCCACCTTATCAGATTTCAGACAAACGCAAAAGATTTAGGCCTTTTTAAAATCCATTTCTCAAACATTAGATTTAAAGAAACCAAGTTTGAAAATTTATCTCCTTCAACTAGAAAATTTGTTTTCTAAAGTCGAATTTTCCAAAAATACCCTCTTTGGGCTTAAAGTTTTGAAAACCTTTTTGGACCCGATCCACAGTCGAGTTGTTGCAACCAGGCTCTGATACCACTAAATGTAACACCACAAACTCGGCCTAGACGTTACGACCGAATCCGCTGTGTCACATTACCTCCCACTAACCAAGTTACCTAGTTTACTAAGGTTTGGGTGAGCTTTGCAAAAACCATTAATGAAGTTTTAAGAGAAATGTTCCGATTCACTAGTGTGAGTCCTATCCATTATCGATTGTTAAGGGTTTAGAAAAACGTTACTTTTGTTGTACTTTGAAAAGTTTTGTTTCAAAGACGTTTGGTTTTCGTGTCGGTTTAAAACAAGTAATTTTTGATAAACCCAGAGTTAACCAATTTCAAGGAATCAATTTAAGTGATGTAAATCTCAAGTCGAAAACGATTTAAGTAATTTAAAAACCCAAAATAAAAATAATAGAGCGGCCTTATTACAACTTTAACCAAAATAGAAATAATCAATAATAAATGTGAAATTTAAAAGGAAGCTACTTGAAACTTATTTAAAACCAGAAATTTAATCTTCGTGGCCACTTTGAATCCCACCCAGCTCCAAGTCCACCAACTAGGGCTCACCTGCAAGGATGGAAGAGAAAGGGGGTGAGTTTGGAAAACTCAGTGTATATGGAAAACCCATCCAAAGCCCAACTCAACTCAAGCCCATTGGCCCTAAGCCATATTCAGATAACTGCGGGTACTGGGCCAAAGCCCTTTTCAGAATATGGTAAACTGGGTCGTAGCCCCTTTTCAGATAACAGTATGGCCCGTTGGCCCATTCCAGAACAGAACAGACATATTCGTGTATGTAAGCCAAACCGAGCCTATAACCAACCGCTACACTCCACTCATACCAGCCCTCCACTCCATGTGGGGAATAGCTCAACCAACCCAGCCCTAGACTCCACAGTTGCAACATAGCTGCTCAGATATCAGTAAGTTGAGGCAAAGCCTCCAGTACGTGGTCAAGCCACTTTCAATACTTCCTCCATCAATAACCCAGTCCTATGCATCAAATAATAATAACATGGCATGCAATAAATAGTAACAGTCAAACATGCATTCAGGTCAACCTTAACCTTAGGGGTATATCAGTAATTTTGCTCCTTGGAGTAAAACTGTAAACTTTCCACCTATAAAGGTATTTCAGTAATTTTATCAGTTTTAAAGGTTCTCATGAATGTTACAGTCCTTACTAGCCCATTTTTCGTCGCAGTAATTTATTGATCTCAATTTCATAATTTTACCCATTGGGCCCTAAAACCCCTAATGGGCCCTACAGTGTCCATTAGCAATTTAAGCCCATTTAATTCAAGTTTTATGACCAGTTTACCGGTTTAAGCAGTTTCGATTCTACAATCTAACAGAACATACTTATTGCCTTATTTTTTATATTATATATATTTTTATTATTTACCCGTATGGGCCTGTAAGCCCATTGGGCCCAGTTTTAGCCTATCGAGGCCCAATCACCGAAGTGCACGAAACTTCACACATGACTAACTTACCACTTGCAATTTCAGATCTAATGATTTCTAAACGTCTTGTGAGAACTCGCACACTCACAAGCCCACGAAATGCCGGAATTTCGGCATTTCGACTTTTGCTGAATTGAACTATGAGAGGGTGTTCGATACACACCTGTTTCGCGACGACTGCTACTGAGATCCCTTACGATGTCCTAAAATTGATTACCACAATTCTTAGTTTGCAACCCACAACAACCAATCCCAATATTCAGCAACCCATATTCGAACCATGCCCCTAAAGCCTTTAGAATCTTACCTTTTTGCCGAAAACCGATGACTATATCTAAGTCTAGTTGCTCCAAAGATCCAAGCCTTCGATCAAACCTCTAGAAGACACTAATCACCAAAATAAATTATCGATTAAAGATCCTTAAAGCCCTATGCCCAAATCGACAGCCTCCCTAGATTTTAGGGACTTCGGCTTTTCTAAATTGTAAAATAAGACTAGATCTGAGGTGATGAGCACTTACCACTTATTCCTCTTTGATTTCTACGAAGATCTGCTGTAGATCTATCCTCTAAACGATAGTAGAACTTGAATCCAGGAGATCTGAAGTTTCAGCTATAAGTCCCTAATCTATGGTATTTTGGCTTTTTAAGTAATGAAGAAGATGACGATTTGAGGCTATAACTTTGAAGTAATGTTTCTGACAGATACTAAGGGTTTAGAGAAGATAAAAATTGATCAAAAGGAACAAAAATAACTGAAGGATTTTGGCTTGGAGAAATCGGCACAAGAAGTGAGTTTTTGGGATTTTGGCTTTTATAGCATTCGGCTTTGGAGGTTTTGTGGAGGATGGGATTGACAGATGAGGTGAGCAAGGTGATCAGGAGGTTTCGGCTAGAAGAAAAGGCAAAAAGGAAGAAAGAAAATGAAGGAAAAAGAGAGGAAAAAGAAATCGACACCAAGGAGAAGGAATTTGCGTTTTCGGCTTTTGTGAGAACTCAGTGAGGATGAATGACAGTGAAAGCTTTCAGGTGGCTAACCCTAATTCTCCAAGACAGAAAAAGAAAAGAACCTAACCTTAATATCAACTAAAAATATCTACCCAACCTCCCTAAAGCCCTTGCCGAAATTCACTTAAGTGATCACATGCCCCGGCACATGCCTAAAATTAAAAAGTAACAATATGCCTACCTTGCAACTTGAACCCTAGACCTTTAATTCCTTCACAGACGCCTTTTTTTTAGGAACTTAGTGGCGCCACCTTGGCACTTTACCAAGGCCTTATTTGTGTCGGAATTTATGAAGTTCTTCTTAAAAGCCCATTTAACCAAGTCTCCTATTCGCTTAAAATCCAACCTTGATATTTTACAGTGTTTAACTTAGGCTTGGGCCTTCTAAAGGCCCACGAACACATTTAAACACAGTTCCAATATTCAGAACAACAAAATTTCAAAATTTACCAAAAATAACAGAAACTCGAAAAATCCTGAAAATCAGGGTGTTACATACATGGCATGATGAGCTCATCTATACATATTGATATACATATGACTAACTTGTGGATTGAGTGTAGGTATTTAGTAAAAATTACCTTGATCGATTAAATGTATGGTTAAGTATGCCCATAAGAAATAACGACTTTTATATTGAGCTCTATTGTGTAAATGAGTATGGGATCCATGAATTTGTGAGTTCATGATTAGTTGGAAACAATTTTATGATAGTTATCATTGTATTGCATTAAAACAGTTTTGGATAGCAGCATTAGTCCGACTTTGAAAATCCACCAAAAATTGTGGAAGTTGAATTAGAGGTTGAATATAATATGAAATTAAATCTTATCAAGTCTAGGTTCACATAGAGGAAACAGTATAAGCAAAAGAATTTCATATTATGCAATATTTGAACTTTTGTGAGAAAGGGTCAGAATGATTTCGGATTCCCCTATTCTGACTTTAGGAAATCATTAAAAATTGTACAAAAATAATTATAGATTAGAATTCATATGACTAAATCCTTAATGAGTATAATTTCAATAGAAACATACGAGAACATTATTCGAATCCTGTACTAAGAGATAATTAATTTTTAGTAAAGAAAGGTCAAAGTTATCAAATAGCAGAACAGGGGTAAATGTGAAGAATAAAATGTACTTATTGGCTAATCCATAAATTTTGAAAATTTTATGCTAGAAAGATATATGAGTGTAGTTTCAAATTATTTTAACAAATCTTAATTTAGAACTCTATAGCTCTATTTATGTGTAATTTAGTGACTATGACTCGAGGAAAGAGATTGACTAGAACATAAGTAAAAGTGAAATTATGATTGTATTACCTTGAGATCATGTTGTAAAAATTGATAGAAACACGTTGATACATTTCTTATTATTTTCATATGGAATTACTAAGCTATAAAGTCTACCCCATTGTTTCTATTTCTTTAGTGTTGTCAGGTTATCTCGGGGTTGGAGATCATCGGAGGCAGTATCACACTATCAAATTATCAATTTGGGGTATTAATAAACCTTAAGTGTTTTCAAGTGAGTGGCATGTATAGAGACTTAGTCTTTTGATATATGTGTTTCATGATTTGGCCAAATGTATTGGCTTATAATGATTCAATTGTATATAGCCATGAGATGTGGCTTATATTGATTATTGGGTTGTAACCTTATTATATGTGCATGCACAAGCTTAAAAGTGTCATGTGATGTGAGTATGTGACTTGATATGGTGTGCAATGTCTTAGACTATTCTACGCATGTGAAATATGTTGGTATTTCATAAATTTATGAGTTAGCATTGAATATGAATGTTTGATGATTAAGTTGAAATCATTTGGTCTGATGGTAACCATGGTATAAAAGTATAAGTGATATCATAATAGACAAAGCCAAATGAGTGTGAATTGGTGTGTTTAACTTGGTATAAAATGAGTATGTAAAACACATGTATCATGACATGCAGATGCTATGTTTGTGGCCTAACTAAAGATGTTTAATCATTAAGTGGATGCCATGTCTTGAAAAATAGCCTAAGTGTTGGCCACACGGGCAGAGACACGGCTGTGTGTCTCAGCCGTGTGGGGGACACGGCCTTAGCACACGAGCGTGTGACTTGACCATGTGACTCTATTTTGTCGCTGATGTCATAAACAGAGAGTTACACGAGCTGAGGACAAGGGCGTGATCCAAGTCACACAGGCTTGTGACTCTCTAAACATGGAAAATTTCGTAAGTGTTTTAAAATTTTTGGAAGTTCTCAGTTTAGTCCCGAACCACCCCCGATGTATGTTTTGGGCTTTGTAGGCCCGTATAAGGGACGATATGCATGTGCTTGAATGTTTTTGAATTGATTGAAATTATATGGCCTGGTTTTACATGTATGTTTATGTTTAAGTCCGGTAATGTTCATATCCTGTCCCAGCGCCAGTCATGGGTAAGGGGTGTTACACTATTGTCTCTATAATGGCTCACCAAGCACCGTCTTCTTCAACCTCTGTGCCTCCATGAAAATTCTTTAGTGAAATTTCAGAAGAAAAGTATACCCATAACATATCAAAGAAGCCATTTTGTTTGGAAAAAGGTTTCCTTTTTCAAGACGCCCCCTTTATGGGCTACTCTAAAGTGATCTCTTCTGTAGTGGAGAAACATGGATGGAAAATCTTCTGTCTCTACCCTGATGACATTCTCACCAAGGTAGTGAAAGAGTTTTACGCTCATCTCACCTCTCCTACTAATGCTTTTATATATGTGTGCGGTGTCTCGGTGATGTTCGACGAAAACTCCATCAATACGCAATATGGGTTACTTGACAGCCCTGAGGAACATGCCCAATTTGTCAAGACTATGACAACTGAAGAACTCCACCAAGTTTTGATAGATTTATGTGTTGAGGGGATGAAGTGGAAAACTTATTGAAATGGTTGATATACCATTAACCATGTATCATAGAAGCCTCATTGCAGAGTCTGGTATCATTTCCTTAAAACTCGTCTCATCCTTTCTACTCACAACTCAACTATTTCAAAAGAACTCCTGTTATTATTGCACTTGATTATGATGGGCATAAAGATTAATGTTGGAAGCATTATCTTTAGAGAAGTCCATCGCTGCTCTCAAAAGAATGCTGGTACTTTAAATTTTCCATCTCTCGTTACAACACTTTGTCAGAGGGCAAAGGTTCCTATTTAAACGAATGAAGAGACAATCCCCAACAAAGGAGCCATAACAAAGAAACTCACCCTAAGAGTTTTAAGGGATGTATGCGAAGGGGTTCAGGTTCTACATTTACATCGTCGCCACCTATGAATACTAATGTTGCTCCATCAACATCTTATAGTAACTTTGAGCAGACAATGATTGATGTGCTTGAGATGTTGCAAGAATAATTTCGGATGATGGAGAAACACCAACTATGTAAAAGCCCAAAATTGGGTCTAGTTGGAACAGAGGTTTCGAGACCACAAAATCTGAGACATAAATAATTATTTTATGATTATTTTAAGGTCTATGATATGATTTCATGATTGTGTGAAAATTTCGTGAAGGAATTCTATGCATAAAGTGCTTAATTCGAAGTTAGGGACTAAATTGAATAAGTTGTAAAACTTGCATTCTAGAAGTTTCTAGTATGAAATTGATTTGAAATATTAATTAGGAGGTCTTAAATAGAAATTTGACCAATTTCTAAGTTATGGACAAAAATTGGACATGGATGGAATTTTTGGAAAGTTTAGTAGTAAGGGTATTTTGGTCATTTAGGGGTAAAATGAATTAAAATACAAAATTAAAAGCCAATTTTGCTCATCTTCTTCACCATGTACGTGTATACCAAGGGAGACTCCATGGATAGGGTTTTCAAGCTTCCCAAGCTCAATTGTAAGTTCGTTCTAACCCCCTTTTTTCAAGTTCTTTATGTTTTTGGAGTCCCGGTAACTTGATTTAGCTTATGCTAGCAATAATTCAACCTAGGGTTCATATTTGGAAAAATACCCATAGGTAAAATTTGTGTATTCTGATGTTTTATGATACAATATGAGGTTTTAAATTATGTTAGACAACTTGTGCTACTCGGTTTTAAGTGAAAACGAGCAAAAGGGCTTAATTAGTAAAAATACCTAATAGTCATAAGTATATGTTAGAGTGACAATTTGATGTTGCCATAGAAGGGAAAAGTGATCATCATGTCATAAAACATAAGAATAAGGGATGAAGTTTAATTCCCGAGCCTAGGGGAAAAAGTTTAAATATGCAAAAGTTTAGGGGCAAAATTGTAATTTTTCCAAAGTTTGAGTTAAGGACTGTTTTGAATAGTACATTAATTAAATAAGTAAAATATGATGTTTTAGATCCCGGAAAACGAGATTTGAACCTAGAATGAGAGAAAAATCGAAAATTGGGAAAGTTGGTAAAATGGCCGTTTTAATATCAAGGTAAGTTCATATGTATAATAAGCATTAATTTTTGCATGTTTCAATGTAAAATTGATATATTTACTATGATCTCCGAGGTGTTGAAACTGTGTAAGTTGGTATGATAATAATACAACAATAACGCTGTAATTTATATTTGAAAGTTAAATTTAGTGAATTAATTGAATTATGTTAAATTAAATGATTATGGTGCCAAGTTTATGAATTGATTTAAAAATATGTCTATGGTACATGAAGTGCATTGAATTATCATACGTAAATGTGATTTCTATGATTATGGATATTATGGGAAATTGTAAGTTCATATGATTTTTAATAAGACAATGTGTAATTTAATGTTATTGCGTTGATATTAAATGAGATGTAAGTTTATATGTAAGTAATACATCACTATTACTTGTATTATGATATTTTTATAAAAATATTGGAAATATGTTTGTGGATAATTACTTGATTGGTGAAATTGTTGGAAAAGAGAGAGAAATCCCGGTTGAACCTTCGGAAAGATTGGATGATACAGATGGTATGTAGCTAGGTCACATGTATAGTGCTGAGTGCACATCATGTGTACAAGAGAGCTACAAGACATTATGATGTAGCTAGGTCGCATGGGTGATACTATGTGTACACCATGTAGACAAGAGAGCGACGAGATATATGTAGCTAGGTTGCATGCGTGGTTCCAAGTGAAGGACACCATGTAGACAAGAGACCTACGAGATAAACTGGCTAGGTCACATGGGTGGTACTAAGTGTTCACCATGTGCACAAGAGAGCCGAACTATATGATGGGTGGAGCTATGTGCTGAAACCACCAAGTATCGAGGATTGATCCGAAGTGTTCAACGGGAGACTCTCTATGTATTGCTTTGTGAGTTTTGTGATGAATAAGTGCAGGAACTTGGTTATGTGAATGATGTGCTCATTAAGTGACCAGGATGTGGTAAGGTTATAAACAAGTAAGTTATACATGAGGATGATTTTATGGTAACCTTGTGATCATGGGCCTATACTTGTGATGTATGAAATGTGGTGAAAATGATTTGTGAAATGTATGTTAAAATGAGGTCAATACAAAGAAAGTGTGAAAGAGTGAATTAGCAATAAAACTGTTTTGGACAGTAGCAGTGACGTGATTTTGAAAAATCACCAAAAATAGTATAAATTGAATCAGAGACTAAATAAGATATCATATTAAATATTAATGAGTCTATTTTCATATAAAAGAAACATATAAAGCAAAGGAGTTCTATATTTTGAGATATTTATGTTTTTGTTAGACTGATTCAGAATGATTACGTGATCCCCTGTTCTGACTTTAGAAAATCACAAAAATTTGGATAAAAATAATTAGAGGCTCAAAATTATATTTTTAAAATCCATAATGAGTCTATTTTCAAGATAAATCAACAAGAACATTATCCGAGTTCTGTACTGTGAGATAATTATTTTTTAGTGAAGAGAGGTCAGAACTATCAGAAAGTGAAATAGGGGAAATTTTAATTAATAAAATGTACTAATTGGCTAAACTAAAAATTATGAAAATTTTATGCTGGAAAGATATGTAAGTCTAGTTTCAGGGGAAATTTACGGATCTTAATTTGGAGCTCTGTAGCTCAAATTATAAATAATTAAGTGACTATGACTCGTGTGGACAGTTTGATGTGAACATTTATTAGTAAATTGTGAAATCGTACTTACAAGAATGCTATATACATTAAGGATGTGGAATGGAGAGGAGGAGGAGGAGGAAAATAAATATATGTGGAATACATGGAAACTATGGTATATGAAATATTGATATAATGGAATAAATGATATGTGTTTATAAGAAAACAAAAAGAGAATGTTATGTATCATGACATGTATATATATATATGACTAGTCTCAATGTAATGCTTGTTGGGTATGGAATTGAATTGAAATGTTTCAGGCTAACATGTTATTCTGCGCATCTGAATCGTGGTATTTTATAAAGATATGATCTAGCTTTAAATATGAATGCTTGATGATTAAGCTGAAGATATTTGGTAAGATGATAATCTTGGTATAAATGTATAAGTGGTACTATAATAAACAAGGTAAAATGAGTATGAGAGACACATGTATGATGACATACAAATGCTATGTTTGTGGTTTAATTGAGGATGTTTAATCATTAAATGAATACCATGTTATATGCTTTTGATTTTGTATAAGTGTGTAAGAGATCAAGGTTGACCAAAGCTTGGAAAATAGCCTAGGTATATTCCACACAGGCAGAGACACGACCATGTGTCTCAGCGGTGTATGGAAGACGACTTTGGGACATGGGCGTGTGGAGCCTTAAAGCATGAAATTTCCAAGATTTTCGTAAGTTCTCGATTTAGTCCCAAACCCTTTCTAAAGTATGTTTTGGGCTTCGTAGACTCAAATAAGGGACTATGTGTAAGAGAATGAACGCTTTGAAATATGAATAAAATTTTATGGCTCGTATTTTAGTTTAATGTTTGTATGTTTGTCTGGTAACGCCTCGCACCTTAGCCCGGCCTCGGATACGGGTAAGGGGTGTTACAAACTAAGCCTAACCAGTGATTTTGGTTGAGCTCAAGAGGAAATGGCTCTATTTTGGGGGTATGTCCGACGAAGAGATAAGGCCATGATGAAATCTCTTTAGAAGAACTTTACCCGACCTATGCCTGCATTCGCTATTTCTCCTACATAATTATTGTTGGAGCCAGATGATGATGATGATGATGGTGGTGAAGAAGCCACTGCGGAGAAGAAGCCCACAAAACAAGAAAGAGAAGCAGAGAAAATGTAACACCCTGAAAATTTCTACAGTAAAATATTATCCTTAATATAGTAAAATAAGGAAATAAAGTGACAAGAAGAGGAAAAATTGAGTTATGTCACTGGGAAGTATATTATGATATACTGATTTAGGAAAGGACTAAATTGTAAAAGTGAGAAAAGTTTTGTGGCCCAAGAGTAAATACTCAAAATTAGAAGGATTAAAATGTAAATATGAAAAGTTTAAGGACTAATAGTGCAAATATTTTAAGGGTGGAATGATCTAGAAACCAAGGAAAATTGATGAATTAGGACCAAATTGAATAGGTGAAGAATTATGAGGGACTAAATTGCAATTTTACCAAATTAAGTGATGACTCAAGAATGAAATTTTAAAAGATCACTAAGGGCAAAATGGTCAATTGGAAGAGAGAGAAATCTAGAGACAATGATGATGTTGGAGATATTTTAGATAAATTAAATAAATAAATATTAGTTTATTAATACTTTAAATTGATTTTTAAATGATATTTTATTATTATTTTATTTAGGATATATAAAGAAAGAAAGATGAAGAATCATCATCTTTTCTTTTCCATGCAAACCAACGTGAGAGAGAGGAAGAAGAAAAGAAGTTTTCTTTCTTTACAATTTGATCCTTCCACCAAAAATTCACCATTTTCACCTAGAAATCAAAAGAATTTCCATAGCTACTGAGAGAGAAAAATGTTAAGGAGACCATGAGGAGCTAGAATATTAAGTTGGATTCAAGAAATAGAAGCTGGAGGAGAGAGAAAATCAAGTTAAAACTTAGTATCAATAGAACAAGGTAAGTACATCAAGATTTCAATATGTTTTTAAGTTTGTTATAATTGACAAAGCATGAAAATAATGTAATAGTAGAGTTTTCTTACATAAGGTCCTATATTCTTGATATTTTAGTGAAGAGAAAATAAGAGAAAGTGATGAGAAATGGTGTAGAAAAGTAAATAAGGGTGTTATAACATGGTAATTAATATCTTGCACTAAAATAGTTTTGGACAGCAGCAGTAGTCTAACTTTGAAAAATCATAAAAAAAATTTAGAAATCTAATTATAGGATGAATAAAATATGAAATTAAATCTTATTAAGTCTAGTTTCTTATGGAATAATGATGTAAGAAATGGAGTTTTAAATCATGAGATATGATGAATTTTGTGAGACAAGGTCAGAATGATTTCGGGTTCCCCTATTCTGACTTTGTAAAATCATAAAAAATTGGATAAAAATAATTATGGGCTTAAATTTATATATTTAGAATCCTGAATGAGTCTATTTTCAAGAGAAATAAATGGGAACTTCATTCAAATTCTGTATGAGGAGATAATTAATTTTTAGTGAATAGGGGTCACAACTGTCAGACAGCAGAATAAGGGTGACTTTAAAGAATAAACTGTACTTATTGGCTAAACCAAAAATTCTGAAAATTTTATGGAAAGAAGATATAGAAGTATAGTTTCAGGGAAAATTATCTGATCTTAATTTGGGTTTCTATATCTCCAAATATAAATAATTTTAGTGATTATGATGTAAATAGACAGCTTGAATATTCATAAAAGTAAATAATAAAAATTATAGATAATGTTACATACAAGTGTGTATATACATTAAGGATGTGGAATGGAGAGGAGGAGGAGGAAAAATATGTATGAATATTCATCTAGCATGGCTAATTTGCATATTTTAGGCTCAGGGACTAAATTGAATAAAAGTAAAACTTTATGGGCAATTTTGTAAAAAATGTCAGAAATGACCAAATTGCATGAAATGGATTATTTTATTATAAAATTGAATGAAATTATTAATTTAGTTCAAGATCGGGGGAAACATGTTTTAGGGATTAAATTGAAAAGAGTTGAAATTATGGAAAATTCTGATATTTTATAGAATTCATGGACTGTTATGAATATGTATGAGAATAATAGCTGGAAATAAGGATTAAATTGAAAGAATTTTATTTTCCTGACCCTAAGGATGAAATCATCATTAATTAAAAGTTTAGGGGCAAAATGGTAATTTTGCCTAGAGCATTAATTAAATGCATTAGAATATGAAATGAATGAAAATGATAATCAAATTTATTTATAAAGATACCATGGCAACAGGATATAAAATGTGTAAGACCATGGTTGAAAGATACCATGGCAACATGATATGAAATGTGTAAGACCATGGTTGAAAGATACCATGGCAACATGATATGAAATGTGTAAGACCATGGTTGAAATATACCATGGCAACATGATGGGAATGAATAAGACCATGGTTGAAAGATACCATGGCAATGTAACATGAAATGAACAAGACAATGGTTGAAAGATACCATGGCAACCTGACAGAAAATGAGTAAGACCATAGTTGAAAGACACTATGGCATCATGTCAAAGATAAATAAGACCGTGGATGGGAGACGCGATGACATCTATTGAACAATTGATATTCAAGTAATATGTATCAGATGACGAATGATTATATGAAATGGTTGTGTGAAATGTTTACAAGAACTGGTCATATGGAAATGTATGTAGAAAATAGTTGTATGAAATAATTATGAAGATAGATAAACGAAATAAGAATAAGTACATGGAATATAATTTATGTTAAGTTTGATATAAACTTTACCGGAATAAATATACATAAAATAAATGGAAATGATGGAGCATGAAATATTGATATAATGAAATGATTGATATATACTTATGAAGAAACGGTAAGAGAATGATATGTTTCATGACATGTACATATATGATTATCTTTGATATGTTGATACAAGGAAATTATGTAAGTAAAGAAAATTATTAAACTCAAGCGTGACATGTCGAGAAAATAAGTATATCAATGTTGAATTTATATGAAATATGTGCAAGTATACTAACAATGATGTTGTTTGATGCTTAGACAAGTGTCAAGCTATTGATTGAATGGTAACATGTTTAATTGTAAGAAGCATTGAAATGGTAAGTACTTAGATGAAAATATTTAAGATTTTACGAAATTTTTTATGATCCCGATTTAACTCCGGTAATGCCTCGTACCTATTCTGGCAATGGATACGGGTAGGGGGTGTTACAGAAAATTGAATCTGTACATGTTGAATCTGATAAGGATGAAGCTGATGTGAATCAAGCTTCTACACCTACTGACACCACCACTACACTGAAATCTACTACACCTATGACCAAACAAGAACGTGCGATTCATCAACTAATTGATGACCTCAAAAAGTCAGATACTGATGGTGAAGAATGTGTGCCTATTATCCAGCTAAAATGGAAGCGCTACAAGTGAGCTACTTTAAAATTTAGTCAAGATGATGCTAGCGAAGTAGAAAGGAAGCAACGCTACATACGTGCTGCCAAAAAATCAACCAACCCAAGTAGAGTAACCCAAATTCCCTCCAAGATTTTGTTCTATTCTTTCATTTTATAACATATGTTTCATGCATTCATATTTAGTTGTTATTGTATTTTTATAATTGTCTGCTGTTGTTTTTTTATTTTGACATGTTTCATTATTCATGCATTGAGGACAATGCATCCTTTAGGTTTGGGGGTGTATTGTGTTGTAAATATAGTATGTTGTAGATAGATGCTTTAATATTTATGCATTTTGTCATTCATTTTCCATTTCATACAAATGCCAAATAACTGCCAGTCTATGCTGAGTATATTGTTATCAGTGATGTTCAATGAAGATAATAACCCTTTGATTAATTTAGAAAATTTTGATAGTTGATTAAGCTTGTTTAGCTTAGGATAGTTATTTGAAAATTGATTCCTAAAAGTAGAATAACTTAAGTATCAATCCAATTTAATCTGTAGTAGGGTTCTTTTAATGCATTTAGAATTTCTTGAACCTAAATTCAATAATTTGGTTATGAATAACCATAGTTTTACACTCCAGTGTTTGAAACTGTTGAGTAGGTAAATAATGCTTTGTTTGCTCCATCGTATTATTGATAAAAAATGAGCTCAAATAAGAGTAAGAAAAAAAATATTTATTAATAATAATTTAGGGACACTCCACTATAGTAATAGACTGATTAGCTAAGGAAGTAGTTGTTCGCTCCATCCATCTCTTTAATTAAAAGCCTTAGCTTCATGAGTGAAATACATTAAAATTGTGGCATGATATACTACATGGTAATCTAGTGTATGCTTCATTGAGATTGTTAAGTAAAAAAACCATGTGGCAAGATGAATTCCTTAGAAAAAAGTAATATATTTAATTAAAATTTTGAAGTGACTGAATAAGTGAGATTAGAAAAACTAAGTTTAGAGGAAAGATATCCTAAATACATTAGGAGAGGTCTGCTATAGCTAGAATTGCATAATCATTAAGGAACTTTTATTTTTAGGAAACATTTTATGCACTTCATTTGCTAAACAAGCCTATAAAACTCGAACCAAATTTTTTTAAAAGACTGCTGAGAATGGAGGTATTAAATATACTTCATATGGTCCAACAATGCAAATGGTAATAGTATGTTTTGATAATTTAATGCATTCATGCATACTCATATATATTTTGCTTGAGGACAAACAATAATTTAGGTTTAGGGGTGTGATAACTCTTGAAAAGAGTTATACTTCAAGCCTCTAGATTGAATTAATTGTTTGTAATTAAGTAAATATATTTTCATTTTTAGATATTTTTAAAACATTGCATAAAAAAGCTTGGATTATGCTATAAATGTTATTATTTTTTACTTTTATTATTGGGGAAGAAAGGTGTTGGTTGTGGTTAGAAGCAGGTACAGGATGGAGAAGAAGAAAAAAATGAGTAGGAAATTGAAGGAAGTGAAATATTGCCATGGCAAAATGTTGGTTAGATTACCAATAAGAATGCCATGGCAATTCCAGGAAGATAATGCAACACTCTGTCCATGTCACTCTCAGCCAATTGTACTTATACTAGATAAACCACCTTAAAAAAAAGGAAGAAAAAGGTGTGAGTTGAGAGGAAGGGACCTACCCTATAAAGACGGAAAGGAAAAAAGAGAAAAGAGGGATCTAGAGAGAAAGAACAATTGGAGAACAATTTTGTTTCTCTTTGCATCATATTCTCGTGAAAAATCTCAGAGAAAATTAGAGGAGAGGATAGGAGCTTCCAAAGTAGAGTAGTCACAAAGACAAGGAAGGGGAAGAGAAATCTGCCTTGGATTTCGCATCAAATCTCATTATTAAAGTGAAAGCTGGAGTAATGAAAGCTTCCTGTAGTTTTGCCTTTATTTTCGGATTTGAACTTTGTGATCCATAAACTTAAATGAAAAAGGTGAATGGTTTTGTTTTGGATTTGAATGTCCAACCCATGAGCTAAATCTCATTGAGTTGGAATTATTTGGGAGAAATCTCATTATCTTTAATGCCCATGGTTTGATTTTGAGTAGATTACTATTTCATTTGATTTGTGATTATTTTAAATGCATGCATGCAAGTTCTACAGATAGATGACTGTGACAACCCGAATTAGGGCCTAATCAGAATAGTGGTTTTGTGACCACAAATTCGAGATAGAAATAATTGTTGTATAATTATTTTGGGGTTTATGATATGATTTCATGATTTCGTGAAAATTTCGTGATAAAATTCTGTGCATTGTGCACTTAAGTTGAGACTAAGGACTAAATCGAATAAATTGTAAAACTCGTGTTTTAGAAGTTTTTAGTATGAAATTGCTTTGGGATATTAACTAGGAGGTCTTAAATAGCAATTTGACCCATTCTTAAGTTATGGACAAAAGTTGGACATGGAGGGAATTTTTTTGAAAGTTTAGTAGTAAGGGCATTTTGGTCATTTGTATATTAAATGAAATAAAATGGGAAAAATAACACAAAATTGGTTATCATCTTCATTAGTTGCTGTCGAAAATTGCTCTCCTCCATAGCTAGGGTTTCTTCAACTTTCAAGCTTCATAGTAAGTGATTTCAAGCCCCGTTTTTAATGTTCTTCACATTTTTGAAATCCTCGTAGCCCGGTTTACTTATTTCTACCATTATTTCAAGTTAGGGTTTATGTTTAAAATTTACCCATGAATGATAGGCATGTATTTTGTTGTTTGATGGTAGAATATGAATGTTTGAAGTTAGGAGAACGATCTTTTCTAAGCGATTTTTAACGAAAGCAAGCAAAACGGCATAATCGATAAAAATACCTATTATTCATAACTATGTGTTAGAGTGAGAATTTGATGTTGCCATAGAAGAGAAAAATGATCAGTAGGTCATTAAACATAAGAATAAAGGCTGAAATTAAATTTCTGAGCCTTGGGGAAAAATCGTAATTTTGTAAAAGTTAGGGGGCAAAAATGTAATTTTTGTATAATGTGATTTTTTGATTAAAATAAATAGTTCGAGTGTTAAATGAGCTAAATATGTTGTTATAGATCAAGAAAGGCGTGGAATCGACCTCGAACGGGGGAAGGAGAAAGTTTTGGACTAAATTGCAAAATTCCTATATTTTTGCACCGAGGTAAGTTTGTATGTAAATAATACATTAATTTCATTTACATTCTTATATTTCAGCCTATTATATATATATACTAGCTGATGTTGAAGTATAAATCGACTATTGGAACAATGGAAATAAGTAATAGAGAGAGATCCCGGTTGAACATTCGGAAAGATCGAATAAAATAGAGGGAGCGTAGCTAGGTCACATGTATGGTGCCGAGTGCACATCATGTGTACAAGAAAGCTACGAGATATTATGTAGTAGCTAGGTCTCATGTGTGATACGGGATGTATCCCATGTAGACAAGAGAGCTACGTGAGAGATAAATGTAGCTAGGTCGCATGCGTGATTCCAAGTGAAGGATACCATGTAGACAAGAGAGCTATGAGACAAATCGGCTAGGTCGTATGAGTGGTACTAAGTGTTCACCATTTGTACAAGAGAGCCGAACTAAATGAAATATGATGGTTGGGCTGTGTGCTGAAACCATCAAGTATCGAGGATTAATCCGAATTGTTCAATGGGATGGTTTTGTGGTGACATTGTAGTCATGGACCTACACTTGTGATGTATGAAATGTGGTGAAAATGATTTGTGGTATATATATATGTAAGTTAAAATGAGGTTAGTATAAAGAATGTGTGAAAAAGTGAAATTAGCATTAAAACTGTTTTGGACAGTAGCAGTGATGTGATTTTGAAAATTCACCAAAAATAGAAGGAACTTAATTAGAGGTTTAATGAGATGTGAAATTAAATCTTAATGAGTCTATTTTCATATAAAAGAAACAGAGCAAGCAAAAGGAATTCTATATTTTGAGATATTTACAATTGTGTGTGACTTGCTCAGGATGACCATGTGATCCCCTGTTCCAACTTTGAAAAAACATTAAAAATTGTACAAAACAAATTAAGAAATATATTTTACATGCCTAAATTCCTTATTGAGTTTAGTTTTAAATGAAACATGTTTCATGGTTATTTGAATTGTGTACCAAGAGAAATTCAATTCGTAGTGAACAGAGGTCAGATCACTTGAGCTGTGTAACAGGGGAAACGTTAACTAATAAACTGTATTAATTGGCTGAACCAAAAATTCTAGAAAAAAATTAGTAAGAATTTTTATGAGTATAGATTCAGGGAAATTTTACGGATTTGAATTTCAAGTTTTGTAACTCGAGTTATGATTTATTTAGTGATCATGACGCAGGAGGGACAGCTTGATCAAATTGGAGTAAACAATAAAATTAAAAATATGATATAATTGAGTTATGTTGTAAACATATTAGATTCCTTATTTGTTATTTATATACTTACTTACTAAGCTATAAGCTTACTTTCTTTTCTCTCCTTTGTCTTATAGTGTCATCCAGCTAGCACAGGAGTTAGAGATCGTAGAAGATCCGCCTGTACTATCAATACTCTTGGTATCTGAACTCAACATTTTGAAATATGGCATGTATAGCAGACTTAGTTATTTTGTTACGTGTCATAATTGTCTAGGTTTAAATTACTACTTATAGTATCAAACTAATCATTTTATACGAAGCCTTTGAAATTGGTTTGTATTGTTAATGGCATATGTTATAATGATCCATGATCAAATTGCACGCCATATTTTTGTTGGGTTTTATTTAATAGTATATACTATAATTTGTTAATACCTCGTACCCTGTTCCGGCGACGGATACGGGTAAGGGGTGTTACAATGACTATATGTTATACTATTAGATTTGATTTAATTCTAGAAGGATTAAATATATTGGATTATTATCGAATGATATATGCAATTATTCGAAAGAATATTTGCAGCACTCTAGACGTAGAAGTTGCAATCTGTAAAAGGAAAGGAAGAATAAATTGTCTATCATTGTAAAGTTCTGTAGACATACAAAAACTCAGAATGATAACTTAAAGTCTGGCTCTCGAAAGAAGCAGACTCCAGTAGTGAGTCCTTAAGTAGTAGAAAGATCAAGATTTTGCTATGACATTATTCTAATATACAAATAAAGCCTGAGTAATTCCAACCTTTATCATTCAATAGTACAAACCTTCCCCACTTATTCTTTGAGAATTACCACAGCATTTAAATTGTCCTAGCATATTTTCATTCATAATTGATTTATTAAGTCATTCATTAAATTTCTTTATCAATTTGTGATATGTTTCTTTTGTGCAGTTTAATTAGTCAATTTCATAGTAATAGTATAACCAATTATTTTAATCAATTCCGATCCCTATGGAGACAATACTCACTCATCACTTTATTACTTGCTTCGACGTGTATACTTGTACATTCGCATTACACATTCATACACGACACCAGCCTTTGCAGTTAACCCTCTTATGCACATTTCATTTGTTTGGCGAATCACGAAATTTACTCCTTATTATGGATTCTATTGTACAATCTTTTTAAAGATAGTAGTTGGATACATTCCTCAGAATGATATCATACAGATACTACTCTTGGCAGATTTTATATTAGTTCCAGTAGGCTGTAAGAACACTAGTCATATCGTAACTTCAAGTTGATCCATACAAACGAACTTGGTCTATTGAATGTAATTTTTTAGATCATCCAACAGAAACTTAGATGATTTCAATACATATTGTAAAGAATTCCACATTTGGTGAACACTTACACCACCCATGATTATAGATATGCCAGGCTCTCTGTCCTAATAGGTTACTACAATAGATTCATCAGTCAAGTACATTGCCAAGAACTCTTTAAGAAAACGCCTTACAGGCATACCTAGATCTCGTGACAAAGGCAGACTAACAACTCGCCACTTAGACGTTGCAGAATTTTCCATATAAGCTTTCTAGATGATTTGGTACAAAGGTGTAACACCCCTCGCCCATATCCGATGCTGGGACATGGTTCGAGGTGTTACCTGACTTAACTCAATCAACTATACAAAACCCGATGGTAAAATTTTGATAAATTTTAAAACTTTTACTTTCATAAGCAATTAGTTCCTTGAATGGGCTTACGAGGCCCAATACATACATTCGAGATGATTTAGACTTAACTGAGAATTTAAGAAAAACTTGGTAAAATTCATGCTTTATGGCTCCACACACCCGTGTGACTCGAAACACGCCCACGTCCTCAGCCCATGTGCGACACTAACTTTAGGGCAAGGCCATGACACACACTCGTGTGGCCTACCTGTGGTCAATACTGACTTATAGACACGGCTATGGCACACGCCCGTGTGGCCTAACCGTGGACAATACTGATTTAAAAGTTTAAGTGCAGGGGGACACACAGGCATAACATACACCCATGGGGTTGAGCCGTGTGTCACACACAGTCTAAACATACGCCGTGTGTCTTGCCTGTGTGGACAAACTAGGCTATCTTCCAAGCCATTTTGTTACCCAATTTGCACAACCTATACAAGATCATTTCAATATGCTAATTCCATCCCAAAAGACATCAATTCATCCATAGAAGGAACATCATGTACATTTTCCAAAATGAATAATAGTCATTATCTAGGCTTAATACAAAATGAAGGGCGTTATCTTAAGCCAATAAACATAAACAATTCTCACTAATACAACTCCCTAGTCTAGCCCTATACATGCCATAATCAAAAATATAAATCCAACTATACTGAGTATTACGGCTAATAGTGTGATCGATATCTCTGACTTCAAGGGATCCTCGAGCAAAATGGCAGTACTAAAAGAAAAGGGAAGGAAAGAGAGTAAGCATAAAGCTTAGTAAGTTGCATATAAATATATATACAAAAAAAGCTTCACCATTTATCAATTATGCTCATAGCTCAAAGGTAAGTATAAACTAGACTTACTCATTACCATCAACTCAAATCATATTTTCTAATCAAGCTCATTACTCATGCCTACCAAATAGGTACCTGTAACACTTACAACATTATCATAATTTCCTTATTAAATATCTTTCTTAACTCTTAAAGTTGAACCTTTTGGAATACTACCGGTTATTCTATAAGCATGATACATGGGTTAAGTTGCTGCTGCCATGTCCCAGACATGGTCTTCGCTAGCTATCTCTATCGAGGCTGATGCCATGTCCCAGACATGGTCTTACACTAACTCTCGTATATACGTACTGATGCATGTCCCAGACATGTCTTACACTAGCACGAAACTTAGCCGATGCATTTCCCAGACACGTCTTACACTGGCTAACATCATCGAGGCCGATGCATGTCCCAGACATGTCTTACACTATAACTCACCTCTATGCCTATGCCATGTCCCAGACGTGGTCTTACACGGGCTATCATGATGCGGCTGATGCATGTCCCAGACACGTCTTACACTAGCCCCCGTCTCAATGCCGATGCCATGTCCCAGGCATGGTCTTATACTGGCTCTCATATAACCCAATGTCATGGCATGAATATCCGGTTTGTTTCCTGTGGTTCTTATTGGATCTTTCGACTTTCTAAATCATAAATACGTATACTTAGTTCCAATTCTATAAATTTATGCTATATCCATTCAATAACAATCGAATACATGCATTAATAATAAAGTTGTATTATTTACACACAACTTACCTCGATTTACAAAAAGTATTTGACTAGTTGGCTTAATTGGATTGCATGGCTTTGCCCCGGTCTAGGTTCGGTTTTGGAAAATCTTGATCTATAATAACAAAATGCACTCATTCGGTCATTAAACACAATTAGGCTATCTAAAATTTACATATTTGGTAAAATGACCATTTTGCCATAGACTTTAGCAAAATGACCATTTTACCCCATACTCAAAATTTGATTTTTATTAAATTTCTTCGTATTTCAAGCCTAGATAAACTCTTTTTTACTACTAGAGCAACCCGAAATTCTCACTATTTCACACACTTATTACTTAATTTACAACTTATGCAAAAATAGTCCCTTTAGGTGTTTTCATGCTAACACCCTTCATAAAAGTTGTTTATAACACAACTAGGACTCATATTCCTCCAAAAAAACTCAGCATATACCACAAATACATCCATGGCAAAATCCTAAACTCTTGACCATTTTGTAAGATACCACCCTCATTTGAAAGCTCATGCTTCAATGGTCTCAAAAGTGTAAAAATCTTGAAGAAAACTAATTAAAATCACTTACTTATGAGTGCTTTAAGTTGCTGCCGATTTTTGAGCTTTCAAACCTTAATATTTGATGATAATTTCGATGAAGAAAGAAGATGGAAAAGAAGAAAATGATAGCTAGGCTTTTAGGCATTATTTTATCACCAAATCATGACATCATCTACCTAATACTTTGACCATTTGTTTAAAATCAATCACATGGCCGGCCAACACTAATAAAAAGGGTGTAATTGCCCTTTAAAAGCCCTCAATTTTGATTTTCTAGCTATTTAACACATTTGGGTACTAAAATGTAACTTTTTCCCTTTTTACGATTTAGTCCTTTTTCGCAATTGGGCTTGAAAATATTAAAATTAACTTACCAAAATTTTCATGTACTAATATAATCGCGCTATAACCTCATAAAAATAATAAAAATATTTTTTCTATCTTCGAATTTGTGGTCCCGAGACCACTGTTCCGACTAGGCCCTAAATCGGGTTATTACAAAAGGTTTTCCAAAAAACTTTTGCCGCTAAGGTTTCCTAAATAACATGCCACATAGGCTTTTTAGATAATTCGCCCTAAGGGCTTTACTAGTAACTTGCCACCAAGGCTCTGTTTGTTTTGCCACCCAGGGCACCACATAAACTGTCATTTTTTGCAATATGGATTTTCCTAAACTTAGCATCACGCGAGGTTTGCCCATCATCACCCCTGGACATGCAGAAACCCTAGTAGACAAATGCAGCTCATTTGCCATTTCCAAAATGTGCCATGGTCTTTCGACATATCTGTCACATTGGCCTTTTCTCGTGATTACTATCTTAACAAACCTCATGTTTACGGACCCAATGACTACATTTTCTCCAAATTGGCCTTCGTGTTTACTGTCTCAACGGACATCATTAAATCACCACTGTGGGCCCATTGTCATATCACGTATTTTACCGACACTCCGCTCGAACCCTCTTATCACCAACCATACTTTGTCATGCATCATTCAATTAACATAATGGACACATTTACATATATTTCACTAATACAGACAATAGAATCATACTTCCCAACACATAATTTGTTAGAGGATGCCCAAAGACCAATCATGAGATGGTTGTAATCACATATTCATTCTATATTGTTTATTAATAAAAGGCATTGCCATTATTATTTCAGTTTCACTTTTTGTGTGTGTAAAATAAATTGATTTATAATAATGTCCCATGAATAATATGATTTTTCTTAAAAGGTCCTTAGTCAAGTATTATTGTGGGCTTGGACAACAATAATGCATTAAGACTAATATGTAGTTGATTGATGACAAAGTGTTGTCATTGACATAGGGATGTCAAAATCAATACATGAGTATATGTTAAAGAATGACATATTGCACTGGCCCACTATGAGTATGTTTATTGGATTATTATATAATAGTCACAACATTATTCATAGTGATAGCTATGTATACGATCCTTAAACTTGAGATCATCATTGTCCCAACATAGTGAGTCGTATATTTTGATATAGTCAAATATCTACTGGAATAGATTGTACTATAAAGACTGATGTTGGGTATGCCACAATCTATGTAGTGGGATATGATTGATTATGATAGGATTTGTTCCTCCTATGTAATGGGAGCAATATCTTAGGTCACTTGATGACGTGAGACTAGAAATGCATGGCCATGCTCAAATAAGTTAATATGAGACATTACACTTATTTGTTTACTGTAGTCTACTTCGGGTATCAAGAAACATGAGATTGGACTTTGCAAGTGTGACTATTCCATGACTTGTGCCCAATCGAGATATAAACGACAAGTGGATATAATATATTAAAATTTATCACAGAAAGGTTATGTCGAACCATGACTTCTTGCAACTTGGGTAGCGATGATGCATTGCTAAATGCCACTCATTTTGTGTAATGTTAGAAGTGTTCTAGTATTATTACCAAATTTACAAGAGCCTATAGGGTCACACCCTATGGTTGAAATGAACAAAATCTAAACATAGTTGGTATTAAATTTAACTGTCATGAGAATTATATTAATTATTAAATTAAATTAATTTGATAGTTAAATAATAAACACAGTATATGTACAAATTCGTTGTATAAGAATAGAGAACATAGTTAAAATAAATGTATGAATTTGATTCATGTAAAATATTTATATATTGTTTACCGAAATTATTAAAATAAAGTGTTATAATAATTTTGGTTAAACATAAAATATATGGAAATTAATATCTTTTTGGAAAGGATATTAAATTATGATATTTTCCATATATTTTCTGGCACCAAAGAGGGGTGATTCTGGTTTTAATATGGATATTAAATAAAATGGAATCATAAAAACTCTAATGTGATAGAGTGTTACCAATATAAACCATGAAAAAGAAAAGAAGACTAGGTTTAGCAGCCATATTTTTTTTTCAAAAAACTCTCTAAAATGTTCAGAGAGATTTTTTGTTCATTCGTTCATAACTGGGTGGACTATGTAGAGGCTGGGATGATTCTGTTGCTGTTTTGGATCGACAACGTGTGAATGGGATTAAACCAGCACTGGTTCCTTCATATTTTTCATATTTTGAAAGGTATATTTTCAAACCTTTGCTTCTTGATTCGTTCCTCATGCACAAATTCCTGGTTTGTATCGCCAAGATTATTTTTCTGCTGAGCCACGGGAGTCCCGACAACCCAATATAATTTCTCATGCATATTTACCACTCGCCATCATATTCATGCAGCACATCATACATTTCAATAGCAACATACAGATATTTCACAGAAAAGACACATACACACACATGCATACAACAATTCTTCAAAAAGATATGCACAACTACATGGACATCAACCATACAAAGAATTGTCATAAATTAATGTGCAAGAGTCAAGTCCAAAGACCCACTTGAGACCCACCTTTACCTCAGCCCAGAGCTTCTACTTGGATCGTCCCTCCCAATCCAACAGCAACAACTACTTACAAGATCATGGAATTTTCTTTAAAATTCCCATTTACAGATAGCTTACTAACGTTTCAACTACATGCAACCCCTATGTCGGGCCTTCCTCTAACACCCTATTGTTCTTACATCTTTGAACATCTTTACTCTTCAAAAATTGTAACATATAAAGCTATAAGACTTACTAGAAGGTTGAATCATTTATTAATTAAATGAAATCTTAGCTCTAGTTTAATCATCTAGATTAATCGAAATCTAGGTTAGAAAGAAGGACCAGTACGTCGAGTAGAAAGAAAAAACCATCAAATGCCCCCTTACATTGTCTATATATACTCTCGGTCTCTCTGATTTCCTTACCAAATCCGAGGGTAGGTAAAAGAAAATCCGATGAAGATCCCTATTACTATTTGACCAGTTATGGGGAGGGTCAAATCAATCCAATTGACTCCCAACTAATCTCGTTATAAGAACCAACTTGAATAGTGCTTAAGCAAACTGAGTGCATTATCCTTGCGGTATGGCGTGGTCTTATAGATAGGTAAGTCTCCAATAGATTTCTTAGACACTTGGTAGGCTGTAACACCCCGAACCCGAGGCCGTCGCCGGAGTCGAACACGAGGTGTTAACACACTTCAAACCACTTAAAAAAAATTTCCCAGACAAGCTGCCAATCTGCGTACTAGTCGCTTTAAAAATCATATCTTGAGTTCTGAAAATCGAAATCCAGTTCCGTAAATTTTCCCTGAAACTAGACTCATATGCCCATCTACATATTTTTTTCTAGAATTTTGGTTGGGCCAATTAGTACAGTTTATTAGTCAAAGTCTCCCATGTTACAGGGATCGACTACACTGACCTTTGCGCATTACGACTTGGATATCTCCCTATTTGTTTCTATAGAAACTAGACTCGAAGGGGAATCTATGCACATATGGCATGACTTCTAATTATCTCTGGTTAATTTATAATGAATTTCCAAATTCGGAACAGGGAATCCAGAAATCGCTCTGGCCCTGTTTCACAAGAGTTTAATTATCTCCTAACATACAGCTCATATGGTCGTTTCGTTTCTTCTATATGAAAATAGACTCATCGAGCTTCGATTACATAATTTATTCATTAATTAATTCCATTCCTACTATTTTTAGTGATTTTTCAATCTCACGTCACTGCTGCTGCCAGCATCTGTTACTAAAGCAACTATGCCTATTTCGTGATTTCTCCTTGATCTAACTAGTAATTCATCATACATATCACAAATTATGATCATGACTAGCCATGCCAAGGGCTAATCATTGTCAAACATCTCCCTACTACACTATTGCCATATCATGAATTTTGACACCAAAAATAATCAACCATGACATATGGCATAAAAATCGAATTTCCAAGACTTACAACCTAACATTATAGAACCAAATCCAACCGAACATTTATGCCTTTTTCGCATGGCTAAAAGTTTACATACCAAATTTCAACAAAACATATTAGCCTATACATGCCGAAATGTTCTCCTAGACCGACTAAAAAGAAGATACCAAAAGTTGCTAGCCGGTGTGATGACTTCGATGACGGCCCGATCACGCAAAAAGAGACGAGTCCAAGAAACCTAAAATAGGTGACAAGGAAACACCGAGTGAGTATATAACTCAGTAAGTCATAAGCAATGCACTACCATCCATTAATAACATTATCACAAGAGGAAATAAAATGGAACGAGGCTAGTTACTCCATCCATACCGAACCATACCATAGTTCCTTAGACCTATCGGTTCAATCTCATACCAAGTCATGCATTCACATTCCATATACTAATCAATAGGATATTTGAGGCATTTTCATACATCATTGTATTTTCGTTACAATCATACAACTAAATGACCTTTCACCTATTCCACGATAAATCTTATGTATGTGACTTCAATTATAATTGTCACATAGGTTCAAACTTACCAAGCTCAACTCCAAATATAAACATAGCGCCTATTAGCCATGAACTCAAGGTACTTACCTGATCCGCTGTCCGTGATCAACTCAATAATGTCGCACACTTAGTTTCCATAGTGATTCAAAAGTATATATTAAGTCCGCACACTCAGTGCTATATAATCAACTCGCACACTTAGTGCTATATAATCAAACTCGCACACTTAGTGCTGTACAATTTAAACCCGCACACTTAGTGCCAATCTCATGATCATAAATGTTTATACCCGCACACTTAGTGCCGAGATCAACAACTCAATACATCTCACCTCTTTTCTTTTCATTCAACACTTCCATCACCACATGCATACATGTATATATATATTTATCCTTCCATTCAGCATCATTACATAGACGTTATGACCATTTAAATTAATACAGACTATATGCTTAATGACTTACTTTGTGTTGGGTAAGACGGTTCCAACTCGGCTACTCGATGATCTTTTCTTTGCCTTTGCTTGATTCTCCTCCTTTAACTCCTTGAGCTTAATCAATAAATCAACTAGTTTAACCATCATGCTAAACATTCATAATTCAATTACACATGCATATGTATGTCTGTATATTCGGCAACCATCCTCACTAATTACCCATTTAGTCAATTATACACATAATTAAAGTAACATCACGAATGGGCATACTTATGTATATATATATGTATATATATACTTCGGAATGGGCATCACAATTAGATTTAACACCACCTTCATACTCAATTAGATGGCCGAATGCATGTATATATGCACAATGTCAACTATAACATCATTTAAACACCTAATTTCATCTCATGAACACTCGACCCATTTTTACCCCATATGGCCGAATGTGTAAGATTACATTCAACACCACCGATGTACTTAATTAGGTGGCCAAATATACCAAGTTAGAGTTGACATTATACGTCACAAGAACTCTAATTTAATTTGTCAATTGCTTGGCCAAGAACTCACAAGTGCCTTATCTACAACCTATTCGGCCTTACTACTTAAACTTAGCCTTTCATACACTTATCTCTATTGTTTTAGAAGGCCGAATCCTTATGTGTTCCAACATCTGGCTTACTCAATTCAACACATCAAAACGACATTTAGGCCGATTTTGCTAGCACACAAGCCTTTGACCGAATGTCCTTGACCTCTAGTCACCTAAATTTTTATTCTTTAAAACTCGTCCAACTCATATTTTTCATTGACAACCTCCTTAACTTCAATTTATTCACATCTTTAATCATGCTACATTCGACCATTATTTAACAATAATTCATGTATCCTTTTTATTAAACACTCAAAATCAACCATCTTCATACCTCATCACCAAAGACATCAAAATACCAACCAAGAATGTAACATTCATGGCCGAATATCATCTCCATCAATTAACAAAATTTGAACCATGGCTAGGTAGATTTCAAACTTACAACTTAAAATATACATGAATCTCAAAGATTAATATCAAACATACCTCAATCTAGTTACATGCATGGCCAAACTTCTTAGAAACTTTTCCCCTAGGCACCGAATATTCAAGAGCTTCTTAATCAACTTAAAGGTGACCAAATGCCTTAACTTCAATTTCTTCTTTTTCTTTCTTTAGGTACGGCAATTGTAATAAGGAAAAGGATGAACACTCCTTCTTCCTCCCTTATTTTATTCATCTTTTTCCTTTTTAATTCCTTTCTTTTATTTATTCTAATTTACTTACCAATATTAAATAATAAACAACATAAACTTGGAGGAATGGAACCATGCTTGGCCGGCCACTTATCAAGAATTGGGCACTTTGACATGCAAACCCAAACTTTCCTATTTTAATACTATTTGGTCCTTACTTATTTACCTATCATAATTTTCTAAGTCTCTCAACTAGATCCTTTCAAGCAAAATTCACATTCCTAATATAAAATTAAAACATCAAATTTTTATACAAGTACTACCACACATATAAGATATGCAAATAAAATTTTAACTAAATTTTATGACTCGGTTTTGTGGTCCCGAAACCACATTCCGACTAGGGTCGAGTTAGGGCTGTCACATAGGCTCTTTTTGCTCAGTTAAAACTCTAAGGCACACTCTTTCTTAGGTGTACTTGTAACCCCTCAAATTGGGCCTACACGTTATGGCCCAATCTAAGTGATCACATGGGCCATGAAAATGGCTAAAATGTGAGTTGAAATAAACGAATTTACTTTTTAAAACACGTATTTTATATTTCTTTAGAATTTGTTTATTTAAAACATAATATTGAGAAGTAATCTTTCTTATTAATTAAAAGTTCTTATAATTATTTTAAAATTTTAGATTCGATAAAATGAGTTTGTAGAAAATGAATTTTATTAAGAAAACATCAAAACAATTTATCCATATCAAAAACCCATGCTAAAAGTCCAATCATCCATAGTTTTTAAAATAAAACATCCATGCTACAGTTCAATGATAAAACACAAATTAAAGTCCTAAAATAATAAAATAGTCCATAGCTATAAAAATCATCTATTTTCAAGAGCCGCTCCGATGTCTGAATCTGAGTTCTAGCCATGAATATTATTTGAAACACATAAGTAGCATGGGTGAGCTTTTAAGGCTTAGTGTGAGATCACTTCATAATATACATATATTTGCATACACATCAACTAATATATCAAACATGACATAATCATACATCATCAAAATTATGGAATTTATCATTGATAACTATGCATGAACATATCAATGCACATTTTAAAAAAAATTCCTACATATCTCCGTTACACACGAGTTCCCCAGCACTCATCCATCCAAACACCAATTGTGGTCATGCCACCACTGATTTGCAGATAAACTACCACTGAATTGTAGATAAACTACCACTGAATTGCAGATAAACTACCACTGATTTGTAGATAAACTGCCACTGATTTGCAGATAAATTGCCATTGATTTGCAAATAAACTGCCACTGATAACATTGATGTGGACAAGTTACCATTAATATGTAGACTTACTGCCATTGCTTCCAGCTTTCACATAATCCCACCCCATGCATGTGATATGATGATTTCACTTATTACACATGTAATTCACTTTATACACTTATGCATGTAAACATTCTCTCATAACACTTATCACATAATATTCACTTTTAACATGAATGACATGCTTTTTCAAATTAGATCATAAATCTTGATTTATTACACATATATACACATATACCACATATATTTAAATAATCACATATAACACATGATCCATACATCACATATCATGAGCATGAGATCTACATATATAACACAATCACAATCATAAGTATATAAATTTTCACGTATTTCATAAATCCGCTTGATTAGAACACTTACTTGGTATCCATCTCAATAAGTTATACAACTCTTTATAAATGTTTAGTGTATTAATAAACATACATTGATGTCACACAAAAAAATAGTATCGATCCCACACCTTAGATTGTAGATTCAATTTGCTTCAACCCTTATTAATTGGTTTCACTCGATCTACCTCGCAAGACGAGCTATCACATAATTAACTCATATTAGTATGGATCTTTGAAAAAGTTTCGTCACTTTATTTTCTATCATTGAAAGTCTCATTACTTACTTTCATGATCTAAGACTTTTGAAAGGAGAATTTTCGTTGCAAAGTTAGGGGTCTCCCCTATGATTACTGTTTGGTCCTTCAAAAAAATATGATGTAGCATTAGTATAATAGTACATAAATAATTAATATTAAAATAATACCACTATGACTCATGGTACTATACCATTAGGCCATGTTAAGAAAATACTAGAAGAATGAGTTTTATGACATAAAAATGATCCATACTTACATCTGGTCAATTCAAATATAATGATGAATTGAGAAGGAGTGATTTTGGAGAATCGAGTAATCTATAATGTATCATTGAGATGAAAGAATAAGTTTGATTATTTCAAAATGAGAATTGGCACAAGGAGAGGAAAACAAAAAGAAAATAAAGATTTTGATCATTGGTTGTGGCGACGGGGGCGGCTTGACGGTGGACCAATGGTGGCGGAGTTTGGAGTTTCAGTTAAGAAAATGAGAAGAAAGAAATTGGAGAATAATATAGAAGAAAAAGTATAGAAGGAAGTGGACTCGTGGTGACACACGACAGTGACTACGGCGACGCTCATGACAACGATGGGTGGAGGGAGAAAAGAAAAGAGGAAGAGCGGTGGCCACAAGAGGTGGTAATTGGTGGAAGGTTCTTCGGTTCACTATGAAGGAAGAAAAGTGTTTTGGAGGAGAAGTGGTAGTTGTTTGCAAAAATGTAGAGAAAAATGGTGATAAAGAAATGAATATGATAAAAAAGTGCGAAGGAGAGGGGGTATGAATGACAAAAGCAAGGGAGGAGTTTGGTCAACTCTGGCCAAGTTCAATGTATCAAGCTACATGGTAAGAGGTGAGGTTATGGCAAGGAAGGGGGACATGGAGAAAAAAGGGGATCATGTACCCCTAATTATGGTAATTTGACAAAAAAATAAATAAGTATAAGAGTGTGAACAATGAGGCTTGAACCTTTGACCACTAGGATAAATAATTAGTTACTAAACCACTTGACCATTAATTCCCTTATGTCCAATCTTGTGCATTTAATTTAAAACATGGGAGATGACAGTTTTACTATTTCATAAATAATAAAAAAGTGGGATGTTACAACTTTACCCTCCTTAAAAGAAAATTTCGTCCTCAAAATTACCTGATTGGATAAAGTGAGGATATTGTTGTCGCATCACATGTTTTGACTCCTAAGTGGCCTCACTAGAACCGTGATTCCTCCACAAAAATTTTACGAGTAGAATCTGCTTCCTTCGTAAAACTTTATCCATTCTATCTAGACTCTGTATCAGTTCCTCTTCAAATGAAAATTTCGGTTGAACTTCAATCTCTTCAAACGGAACTATATGAGAAGGGTTAGATCAGTATCGCCTCAGCAGGGACCTATGAAATACATCGAGGATACGGTTTAACTCTAGAGGTACCTCTAGTTGATACGCCACTAGTCCCACTCTCTTAATGATGTGATAGAGTCCAATGAACTTTGGACTTAGTTCCCCTTTGCGACCAAATCTCAACACTTTCTTCCAAGGCGAAACCTTTAGGAAGACTTGATCACCAACACTGAACTTGATATCCTTCATTTTCAAGTCAGAATATGATTTCTGTTTGTCTGATGCTACTTTCAAATGGTCTCAGATAATCTTTATAGTATTCTCAGTCTCTTGTACTAAATCTGGTCCCAACTCTTTCTTCTCCCCTAAATCGGTCCAACACAGAGGTGTTCTACACTTGCGTCCATAAAGAGCTTTGTAAGGAGTCATCTAGATGTTTGAGTGGAAGCTATTATTGTAAGAAAATTCTTCAAGCAAAAAATGCTCCTCCCAACTGCCTCAAAAATAAAAAACACAACCTGTCAACATATCCTTTAGAATATGGATAACTCTCTCAGATTTCTCATCAAAATACAGATGGAAAGCGGTGCTAAATTTTAACCTTATACCAATAGCTTGATGTAACTTCTTCCAAAACTGAGACGTAAACATAGGATCCTGATCAGGAATGATGGAAACCTTGTACCAAGAGCTTTATGTAACTTCTGTAATGAATAATCAGTATGCACTAGCAGAAAGTGTGTGGACTTGGTCAATCGATCAAAAATCATTGAAACGGAGTCTTCTTCGAGGGTATCAAAGGTAAATCACTCACAAAATCCATGGTGACATTTTCCCATTTCCTTAGAGGAATCTAAATGGATTGGAGCAAACTAGAAGGAAACTGGTGCTCAGCCTTGACTTGTTGGCACGTCAAGCATCTTGCCATAGAGTTAGTAACATAATGGTTCAATCCTGACCACCAATATTGCCTACGAAGATCTCGATACATCTTGCTCCCTCTATGGTGCATAGCATAAGTGTAACACCCCTAACCTATATCAGTTATTGGATTAGGGTTCACGGTGTTACCGATCATATCTCAGTTTAGACAAATATGCATTTCATTTCATAACTTAAAATTACAATTTGTACATATATGAAACATATGTCACTTCATTAACCGAATATTATAAGTTTAGATGAAAGTAATTAAGCAGGTTTGTATCAAACTTTATAATAAGTCATATTTATTATTTAATAAACAATCAGCATATAACAATACAACATGTTGCACCAACTCGCTTAAACTATTTTCAAACACAATGATTATTCAATACCAAATATGTGAAAGACATTACATTTTAAAATCTGTCATTTCAGCATGATTAGAAATCGCATAAACTCTTAGTAAAACCAAGTGAGGCATATTACATAACTTATTATGCAATTACACATACTTATCGAGAACAGTATAATTTAGCCGAATGTGCCATTTAAGTATATTTACATAGTGCGTATCTTGCCTAAAAAAAACAAATAAAGTCTACGAGCATCAATTACATACTACAGTAACTGAGCTAATTGATCATTCAATACATGCAACACCTACCATTTAACAACTGAATAATCTAAACTAACATGCATTTGTCCAACTCTTAAATTATCACATTTCATATTTCTATCAACATCTAAAAAATATACCAAGTATATATATACTACGTTATAAATCTATCATAGTCGAACCCTAATACCTAGAATCACAGACGTATACAAGCTTCCATATTCCCTTTACCAACAGTCAAATTCATTAAAATGCTTTAACCAAAGACTTGTAGATTGAGACCAAACATAGTAATTAAATTCACATATATACTGCGTATTAATATGTAACACATCCATAGCAATCTAATAGCTCATGACCGATTTTATCATGTCACATTCAAGATCAAAAACTAAACTTAATATATATAATCACATAGCACAATTTGTATATATATTCATGGCATAAGGCATCTCGAACAAAATAAACTTCAACCACAACTAAACTGAAATCAAGTCAAGCAAGATAGTTAAGCCATTTTTGCATTGCTAATTTACAAACATTTCTAAAATAATTAATCCCAAAGCTAGCCTATACATGCCATAATTTTAAGTTTAGCTTAAAGGTACCAAAACAGTAGATAGTGTGATGAGCTTGGCTAACAGTCCCCGAGCTTGTAGCTTGACTCCAAAATCTATAAAACAGAGTAAACACAACACACAGAGTAAGCTATCATAGCTTAGTAAGTTCTAAGCAAACAAATAACCTAATGAAGTTA
Source organism: Gossypium hirsutum (assembly GCF_007990345.1). Classification (NCBI taxonomy): domain Eukaryota; kingdom Viridiplantae; phylum Streptophyta; class Magnoliopsida; order Malvales; family Malvaceae; genus Gossypium; species Gossypium hirsutum. The sequence continues at coordinate 26,942,967 of NC_053427.1, read as the reverse complement.
ACCAATTTAACTAAACAGAAACAAATTATTTTATCATTTCACATTTAGATCCAATCATTTATAAATACATATATTCGTATTAAGTATGTATATAAACATATAAAAAAATTATTTCCCTTTTATTTTATCACCTTGACCGAACATTTATATAACCAAAATTCATATAAATTAACCTTTAACTGAAACGCCCCGAATTTTGGGCCTAGATGAAATGGGCTTTGGGTCTCATAAAATTTTCAAGTGAGCAAGAAAATGACAAATAACATGTTGGCTTTAAGGGTTAAAGGAATTTGAAGTGTCGAGGTATGTTGGAGAAGTTCTGGGTTCGAGTTTTGTGCTATAGAAATTTTAATTTAATTATTAAAGGAATCAAGGTTGGGAGTAGTTGGGCATTTAAATAAAGATAGGGGAAAATGGCACCAAAAAGCCTTGTGAAAGAGTGGCTAAGTGACGCCATTTAGGGTGTAGGGAGGTGGCGTTAGGAGATAGCAAGGAGATCTGAGGTTCGAATCCTAGCTTAGTTTTTTTTAAGAGTTTAATTTTGGCCTTCTAGAAGGTTGGAAGTGGCATGAAGATGGACTCCAAAGGGAGTGTTCAGAAGAGAAAATTTAGGAAATAGATTGGGGAGTTATTAGGGAGGAAAACGAGGAGATGAGAAGGGGGAAGTGATGGAGTCAAATAAGGAACTGAGGGTCAGGCAATTCGACTATAGGGGCTATAAATAGGTACCGAATGGGGGGTGGCCAGGTTAATGCTAAATTCCCTTCACCTTGTTGCCAGAAACCTTTTTTCCTAAAAGCCGAAAACCCTTTGTTTTACTTTCTTTCTTTGTGTCGATTTTCCCTCTTTTCCTCTACATAATTTTCATTGTTTCACTTTTGGGTTAGCCGATTCCTTCTTCTATCTTCTTCTTTAATTAGTGCCAAATAAACCTTATTCACCATACTAGTTTGAAAGCCGAAAATCCAAATCTCCCTTGGGCCGATTACTCTTTTGGTGTAAGTACCTTATCTCTTTTTCAGCTAGTATTGTTAATACCGATTACTTCCCTCCCTCACTATTTCGAATCAACTTTGGTAGGGAATTAGCATCGGATCTCGGGTTTTAGCTCTCTTCCAAATTGCTCTTTAAGTGTTTTGCGGTTTGGTAAGTATTTCTCTCTTATTGACTAAGGTTGGCCGAATGATCTTAAGTGGGATGAGGGGGTGAATTATGTTGGATGCTAGTCCCCTAGTATTTGGTTTTAATGAGTAAGATTCATGTAGATCTAAGGAGTATGTGAGCAAGGAAAAACTATTAGGGATTGGTGTTCAAGGTAAAGTTAAGGGAAGGTTACAGTTTTTTTGGGTAAAATATGTGTTAAGCATACGATTAATGGAAGGATGATATCATTTGTAGGTTGGTGACTAAAGGAATCACAGCACACTTGCTTATCAGGTGTTGACTTACACTGCACACACAAGTAGATCGGCAAAGGCCGAAATGCCGAAAGTCGAAAGTTTGGCTACGGTAGTCTTGTGAGTGCGTGAACACTCATAAGGGGGAGATCGATAGGTTGCTTGAGGCCCATGGGTGATTCCATGGACTTGGGTTGTGAATAGGCCAAATGGGTCGGAATGGGCTAAATGGGCCCGAGGGGCTGTTGAGCCCATATTAGGAAAAATTTGATAAGTGATGCTATGTGATAGAAAATTTGTATGCGAGCATGAATATAATGTGATTTGGGCCAAATGGGCCATATAAATGAGATTGGGTCTAATGGGTCATATGATTGTGAATTGGGCCTGATGGGCCATATGAACGTGAATTGGGCTGGATGGGCCATATAAATGAGATTGGGCCTAATAGGCCATATGCATGTATGTAGGGGTTTTGGACTTAGTATATGATGACTAAATAAAACTTAATTAAATTGTTGAAACCGTGGACGAGTTATAGGGGTAAGGTGTGGCAATAGGTATATGCATGTCTAGGATTGGATCTAGGGAGAGCTTAGTACTTAAGCGGTCTTAATGACCCACCTCTTCTTCTCTGGAATCCTTCTTGGTGCATAGTATTCGTTCATCTTAGCTCACGGGATTTGTTAACGGGCCAAGGTAAGTGAAAACCGTATCAAAGGGAAAATTACCAAAATGTTCCTAAGGGAGAAAATGACGAAAATACCCCTATGTGTTGAATGTAAGTTTAATCGATGTGACATGCGTATCTGCTGTATACAGATGATATTCTGCTTAGGTTGTATATGAGTTCGGAATTATGGAACGGAGGAAGTATATGAGGATTGCATGGTTGCCTGACAATCGTGGATCCACCGACGGCTTTTAAGCCCAATATGTAAATGAAGGTAGTTTCAAAACCGGGCTACCCTGGATGTGTATCGGTTGGATGGGTTGATATTTATATCCGCACATGATGTGTATCGGGGGACGGAGTTGGTGTGTAGCAGATGGATTATTGGTATGGGATTGCACTACATTGCATTACATGTATAACATATGTTGGTTGATATATGCTTAATGTCTGTTCGAGGGATGTACACACTGAGTTTGCGAAAACTCACCCTCCTCAATGCCGGGAGGGACTCTGGGTGGCCAGCTAGCGAGGCAGCTTAGACTTGTTCGTTCTACTAAAAAAAAGAGCATTTAGTTTCTGATTTATTAAGTGATTTTAGACTGGATTATAATAAGGCCTCCCCTTTTTGTTATTATTTGGATTATTATTTTTATGCGATATAATTTTGAGAGGTTGAACATGGTTTCTTGAATTATAGCATGTTTACTACGTTTTCGCAACTAAATTCTTGTATGATAAGTTTTCTTAAATAAAATGTTTTAAACAAAGCTTTCGCAACTGAAAAAAGTGTTTTCATAAGTTAACTGAGGTTTCATATCTTAAGGAAGGGTTTTCAATGAAATCAAGGTTTTTGCTAAAACACTTCAATGTGACGTGCCAGATTTGGCCATAGCGTCCTGGTCGGGTTTGGGGTGTTACATTTAGTGGTACCAGAGCCAGGTTGCAGAACACGGGCTGTGAAGTGGGCCTTATTAGTTGGTTTCTTTTTGTTTTTTTACAATGTCTTGAAAAAGAGAAAGTGTTGCTGAGCGGCACACCGAGTCTGTGACGTCGAACCAAGTAAGTTCCTTGGATCTTAAGCCTGTTTAAATTATTATACAGCAGATAGTTAGAGGGCTATTTTAGATGATTATGTTAGAATGGAACTGAAGCCTGTAGAATCCTGAAACTGTAGAGATTTTCAAAATACAATCTTCTCTTAAATTACTTCCATAAAACATCGGGTTAATTATTGAACTAACTAAAACTTCATAAAATTTTTAATCTAGAAAATACGTGACTCGACAATGAGTGCTACAAGAGGTGCGAGTAGCCGTGGCCAAGGCCATGGATGTGTTAGGGTTGAATCGTCGACATCAAGACATGTGCCTAATGTTAAAGTAGAAGAGGCTTCGGCCTCACCCGTGGCTGAGAATGGACAGTATGATCGAGCCACGAGAGATGATGCATTGTCGCAAGCAATGCTAAGGATTTTGGAGAGGGTTGTTGGGCCCAATAATGGCACGGGAAATCGGGGGTCCATTCCGGAGTGACTTTGATCAAATGGGGCTGAGAGTTTTAAGGGCGTGGCTGGTGTGGCTTCTCACGTGGCTGAATATTGGTTGGAGGCCACAGAAAGGATAATGGAGGATCTAGACTGTTCACCTGAACAAAAGTTGAAAAGGGCAGTGTCACTGCTAAGGAAAGAAGCTTACCAGTGGTGGCTGACAGTGAAAGAGGGCACTCAACCTGAGCAGGTCACTTGGGAGTTCTTCAAAGCTTCATTCCAAGGGAAGTATGTGGGTGCAAGCTATGTAGAGCTATAAGTAAGAAGTTCCTAAACTTAACCTAGGGAAACAGATCTATGGCGGAGTGTGAGGCGAAATTCCTGCGCCTTAGTAGGTATGCAAGAGTTATGGTGGCTACGGACTATGAGCGTTGCATTAAGTTTGAGGATGGACTAAGAGATAGCCTCAAGGTATTGATAGCTCCACAAAGGGAACGAGTTTTCTTGGAGTTGGTAAAGAAAGCAAAGATAGCGGAGGAGGTGAAACGCACGGAGTGCCTAAATCGAGAAAAGGAAAGTGTTAAGAATAAAATAAAGGCTGAGACTCCTGGGGTTGGATAGAGGCCTAGGGCTAGGGCCAGAGTAAATGGGCCAGTTCGAGCAGGGCCCGCTACTGTTAATCTAGGGGTGCCACCTTGTGCTGATTATGGGAGAAGCCATGGAGGTGAGTGCTAGAAGAGGACGGGAGATTGTTTAAATTGTGGGTCTATAGAGAATAGGATCAGGAATTTCCCTAAAATGCTAGGGCGAGTGCCAGTCGTGGGCCAAGATGGTGCTCAGCCACCAAGGGGTGGTCAGCTGCCGCCAAGGGGTCGTGAGTAGGCCAGAGGCAGTAGCGGCAATAGACATGGACGTGGAGCACCAGGCAAAAATGTAGGCCATGCTGAGGTAAGACAGTCAGCTTTGGTTTATGCCATTCATCACCAAGAAGACGGGGATGCCCCAGATGTCATAACGGGTATGTTTTTTATATATAAGTTACCTTACACATCATTAATTGATATTGGATCAACGCATTCGTATGTTGCATGTAATATGGCTGAACCTTTGGGTGATATGTTTGAGATTACTGCGAATAGGATGACTGTGACAAGTCTGTTAGGTCAGTCAGTAGTTGCGAATAAGTTATTTAGGGAGGTGCCCTTAGTAGTCCAAGGGGTTACCTTTTTAACGAATTTGATGGAGTCGCTATTTAGTGAGTTTGACTTAATCTTAGGTATAGATTGGCTGGTGAAGCACTGAGCCACCTTGGATTGTGCTACAAAGTGAATGGTGTTAAGAACGGCGGAGGATAAGGAAGTAGTGGTGATTGGTGAACGCCGGAATTATATGATGAATGTAATTTCGACATTAAGAGCGAAGAAGTTGGTTCAAAAGGGATTCAAAGCCTATTTGGATTACATTAGCAAGACAGAGGTTAAGAGCCCTACTGTTAAGGAGTTGAGAACGGTTACGGAATTTCCTGATGTCTTTCCCAAGGAGCTACCTGGGTTGCCACCCAGTAGGGAAGTAGAATTTGGAATCGAATTGTTACCTGGTACAGCTCCGGTGCCCATTGCTCATTATCGGATGGCACCAAAGGAGCTAGTGGAACTTAAGGCATAGATTTAGGAATTGTTGGATCGAGGATTCATCCAGCCAAGTGTGTCTCAGTGGGGAGCCCCGATGTTATTCGTGAAGAAGAAAGATGGGACGTTGCGAATGTGCATCGACTACCGGCAGTTAAACAAGTTAACTGTTAAAAACAAGTACCCTCTATCAAGAATTGATGATCTTTTTGATCAGTTTAGTGGAACTTCTATTTTCTCGAAGATTGACTTGCATTCGGGGTATCACCAATTAAGGTTAAGGAGGCAGATGTTCTGTAACAGTCTGGTTTTGACCTTAGTCAGAATAGTAGTTTCGGGATCACAAATTTGAGTTAGAAAATATTTTTATATTATTTTTCGTGCCTATTATAAGTTAATTGACATGTGTGAAAATCTTGTGTGAAAATTTAACTATTTGTGTGCTTAATTTGCAAAAAGGACCTAATCGTATAAAATGTAAAACCTGAGTGCTAGATGTTAAAGTGCCTATTTGAGTTTGCTTTCTAAAGTAAGGGTCCTTATGTTGTTATTTTTCCATTGGGAATGTTAATGGACTAAAACAACCATTAATTAAAAGGTTTTATAATTGTTTATAAAAGGGTAAAATGGGAAAATGTTTATTAAGTAATTAAAATAAAACAAAAGCATGACATTAGCCATTTGTTCATGCTATTCCACTGAAAATACAAAGAAAAATAAAAGAGAAAGCTCACTTAGGGTTCGTCACTTTGAATTGGTGAATTAGGTATGTGTTTTGCTCAATTTTTGATAAATTCTATGTTGTTGTAAACGTTGCTTTGTATACTATCAAACCCATCTTCAGTTTATAATTTTGGTGATGATTTTAAAATGTGCCATTGATGAAAATGTGAGCTTTGTGATGTTAGTTGATAAATTATGGAAGCTTCATGTTGGGTTTAAATGTTTTGTTTTTGGATTTTTGATGAAATTGAGTAATTTGGGCTAAATTGTAAAAATGTTATTTTGAGGGACTAAAATGTGAAATAAATGAAATGTGTGAATTAGTGTGAGTACAAGGAGAATTTGGCTAAGTTTTTGTATATGCAAATTATGTGTATTTTGTGATTTTGTGAAATAGCGACTAAAGTGTCGAAATGTGAAAATGTGAGGGCTAGTTTGCAAAATACCCTAAATATGTGTTTATGGATTGAATTGAATTATTTGGTGAATAAAAGGGTTAATTTTTAATACATTTAGATCAAGAAAGGAGGAATTCAGACTTAGCTCAAGTAAAGTCGAAGGTTATCGAGTAGATAGTCCGAGTCGACAAATTTCGAGTACGAGGTAAGTTCGTACTTAAAATGTGATGTTAAGTAAGTTTTGATGCCTTTATTATACTAGGTTGTATATAATTGAATTGGATAATATGGTAATGAATCGAAAGCTTTGGCACTAAGTGTGCGATTTAAACTAGCTTTGGCACTAAGTGTGCGATTTAACTAGCTTTGGTTACTTGAGGCACTAAGTATGCGATACCGACTTAGTCTCAGTTATTTGAGATGGCACTAAGTGTGCGAAAATATTTAGCTTCGGCTAACCTTATAGCACTAAGTGTGCTGATGTGTAAAACACAAATAACTTATGGAAAGTCTTATAACATTCAACATGAGGTAAGTACAAAAGTGAATAAGTACGGGAAGCTTCAGGTATGTATAATGCCTAAGTGGTAGATGATGTTATGTATATGAATCTCATTGAGTTGATATAGTTATATGGATTTAAATTGTGCAAATACTCATAGGTTATCATTTTATGTTCATATACTATGAATGTTTTGAGTACAAGATTACTAAGCTTTTGAAAGCTTGCTCTGTGTGATTACTGTCTGTTTTACAGTTATCATAGCTACTGAAGGCTCGAGGATAGTCGACGGTCGTCACCACACTATCGATCTCATTTTGGTGCTTTTGAAAATGTAAATATTTGAAGTATGGCATGTATAAGCTAGTAGTTGTGAAGTATGTTTTGTGATATATATATATTTAGCCATGTGATTTGGCTAATTTGTGTTTGAACTTATGGTTGAGAAAGGTTTATGATATGTGATATTAATTTGCAACTATGGCATGAATGATGTATGTTTTAGCATAAAGAATGGTTGATTGGGTTGTACATGTATGTTTGTTTCCTTGTTGTAGGTTGACCCATAATGGGTGGCAAGTTGGCTTAAACCAAGCCTGCATTGTGCCACACGGTCAGGGGACACGGGTTGTGGCCGTGTAAGAAAAGCAGTATTCTTTTAAAAATTACACGGCCTTAACACACGAGCATGTCATATGGCCATGGTTTAAAGTCAGTAGCTAGCTTAGTATCACACGGCCATGGCACACGGTCGTGCCTATTGGCCGTGGGTGAAAGTCAGTATGGTCACCCTATTTTGGCACGACTGGTTCACATGGGTGTGTCTGATACCCGTGAAGGCACACAGGCGTGTGACCTTAACAAAATAGAAAATTTTCCTAAGTGTTGAAAGTTGTGAACATGTTCGGTTTTGTCCCAACCTCTTCCTAGTGCATGTTTAAGGTCTCATTGACCTAAGAAAGGGGACTCATATTAATGTTTGACTATGATGCTATGATGTTTATGAAATGAATGCAAAGTGTTTAGATATGTTTTGTAATGCTGACCCTAGTCCGGCGATGGATACGGGTTCGGTGTGTTACATGTTCATAAGACAACTTTCAAAACTCGTTATAGGCACTAAGAGTTCTTGGTGATGCCATTTAGGCTGACGAATGCACCTACCGCTTTCATGGATCTCATGAATCGGGTTTTCCAACCCTACTTGGATCGATTCTTGGTAGTCTTTATAGATGACATTTTAGTGTACTGAAGAGATGAGGATGAGCATGACGCGCACTTAAGGATTGTTTTGCAGACTTTGAGGGAGAAGCAGTTGTATGCCAAATTCAGTAAGTGCGAATTTTGGCTAAGGGAGGTTATTTTTCTAAGACATGTGGTGTCAGCTGAGGGGATTAAGGTGGATCCCCCAAAAATCGAGGCAGTGTTAGAATGTTAAACACCCAAGTCGATGTCGGAAATAAGAAGTTTTTTGGGCGTGGCAAGATACTATAGTTGGTTTGTTGAGGGCTTTTCAGTAATTCCTGCACCGTTAACTAAGTTGTTAAGGAAGGGGTACCTTTTGTTTGGATGGATAGGCAGCAAGAGAGTTTTGGAAAACTTTAGAAAGTTTTAACTGAGACCCCTGTGTTGATTCAGCCAGTGCCTGGAAAGGAGTTTACGGTTTATAGTGATGCATCGCATGTGGGCTTAGGAAGTGTATTGATGCAAGAAGGAAAGGTGGTTGCGTATGCGTCATGAAAACTTAAGACTCACGAGGTGAGTTACCCAACCCATGATTTGGAGCTAGCTGAGGTGGTTTTCGCACTAAAGATATGGAGGCATTACTTATACGGGGAGAAGTGTATAATTTAGTCAAACCATAAGAGCTTGAAGTACCTCCTTACCCAAAAGGAGCTCAACCTTAGGCAGCGTAGGTGGGTGGAATTATTGAAGGATTATGATTGCACGATTGAATACCACCCTAGCAAAGCAAATGTAGTAGCTGACGCATTGAGTCGTAGGGTTAAGTCAGACTTGAGGGCTATGCTCGCCCAATTAAGCTTGTTGGATGATGGTAGCTTGTTAGCTGAGCTTCAAGTAAAACCGGTGTGGGTCGAGTAGATAAGGAGTAAGCAGTTAGTGGATGAGACTTTGGGTGCTCGTTTTAAACAAGTAGAGAGTGGGGAGACATTAGACTTTGGGATAAATATTGAAGGAGTATTGTGTTTCTGTGGGAGAATGTATATACCAAAGGACGATGATCTAAGGCAGTCCATTCTGCAGGAAGCACATAGCGGTCTCTTCGCAATGCATCCTGGTAGAAACAAGATGTATCGGAATTTGCGTGAGCTTTATTGGTGGCCTGGACTTAAACGCAAGGTTATGGAGTTCGTAAGCAAATGTTTAGTTTGTCAAAAAGTGAAAGCGGAACATCAGTTGCCTTCATGGTTACTTCAGCCAGTGAAGATTCCACTCTGGAAGGAGGAAAGGATCACTATGGACTTTGTTAGTAGGCTACCCTTGATGCCTACTAGGAAAGACTCGATATGGGTTATAGTGGATCGGTTAACTAAGTCTGCCCATTTTGTGCTGGTTCACATAATTACTCATTGCAAAAGCTAGCGAGGTTATATGTGGCGAAGATTGTAAGATTGCATGGAGTGCCAATCTCCATAATATCTTATAGGGACCCACATTTCACTTCGCGATTTTGGAAGAAGCTACATGAGGCATTGGGAACTAGGTTGAAATACTGTGACAGCCCAAAATTGACCCTAGTCGGGGAGTGGTTTCGGGACCGCTAAACCGAGTCACCGAAAGGTTTGAATGTGATGTTTATTGTCTAGAATATGTAATCATGAATGTGTGAAAATTTCAAGCTTCGATTTAGTCGATTGCATGTGAATTTAGTCAATAGGACTTATATGAGAAAATTTTAAAATGTGATAGGTCAATGCATGAGGACCTATTAGTGCATGTGGAAGAAAAAGGGGACTTGCATGTCAAATTCCCCCTCCCTAAATAGTAGTGGGCGGCCATGACAAAGTGGATAGGCAAATGGTGATGGGTAAAACATATTATAAAAAGTTTATGACAACATGTTGTGTTAAGAACAATAAAATATGAGGGGAGTGGGAGGAGAAACCAAAGTTTTTTCATCCTTGCTCCCCCATTTTGCCGAAACTAGAAGAAAAAAGAGGCTTCATCCTCTTTGCTCTTCTTGACCGAAAAATCAAAGGAAGAAGAAAGAGTTCTCTTGCTTATGTTCGGTTTGGATGAGGATTAAGAAGAGGTAAGTACCTTGAAACCCTTGGAAATTTTGTATAAAGAAGATGGTTAGTTCAAGTTCTAATCATTCCATGGCTTAAGTTTTGATTGTTAGGAGGTTTGATGTTTGGCCAAGTAGGTTGATTTGAGCTTTCGGTTGTGGTTGTCAAGGGAGGAAATGAGATTTTGTTTGTCTTCAACAATTGGTTGGTAAATAAGTGTTAAATGTGAGAAAATTTCGTTTGGGTAATTGAAATAAATAATTAGAGGCTTAATTATCAAAAGGTTTCGGTTTGATATCATTTTTATAAGCATAATTAGTTCAATTTGATAATAAGGTATGAGGTGATAAGTAAAATTTTCATGGTGGTTTAGGTTTAATGACATTCGGCTATGGATTAAAAGTGTTAGCTAATTCGGCATAAGAGTATAAATGTTAATCACTTTATATTTGAAGCCTTGAAGAATAGGTTGTGGAATATTAAAGTGTTGAAGGTTAAATCTTTAAGCTTGGTTAATTTGGACATTCGGCTATTCTTATGACATTAGATACAAGGGTATGAAAGGTTATATATATAAGTTTAATTTATTCATGGTAACTTGGCATGTGGATTGGATATATGTTAGTTAATACATGCATTTGGAAGTGATGTGTTTAATAATTAGGTATACGGTTTGGTTTCATTATTGAGTATAAGGGTTAAGTGTTTAAAATTGCCTTTGATGTATACATGTTTATATTGAAATATTAAGGCTATGATAGCCAATTGAGGGTTTCGGCCAAAATATTCAAATAGATTGGTGTGAATGTTTGAGTGATGAATTTGACTCTTGTGTCGAGTTGGGATGATATGTGTATTTTTATAAATAACTAGCAAGGTAATTAAACTAGTTGATTTGTTTATTTAAGCTCAAGAACCTAAAGGAGAGGCGTCCAACAAGGGGAAATCGAAGGTCATCGAGTAGCCGACTCGGAATTATTTTACCCAACATAAAGTAAGTCATTAAGCATGTAGTTGGTATCATTTCAAATGGTCATAATGTTTATGTATTGATGCTGAATGGAATGAATAAATATACATATATATATATGCATGTACGTATGTGATGATGAAATTGTTGAATGAAAAGAGGTAAGATGTACTGAGTTGTTGATCTCGGCACTAAACGTGCGGGTATAACCATTTATGACCATGAGATTGGCGCTAAGTGCGCGGGATTAAATTGTACAGCACTAAGTGTGCGATTTGACTATGTTGCACTAAGTGTGCGAAATGAATATGATGCACTAAGTGTGCGAATTGACCATGTGGCACTACGTGTGCGAGTTTGACTATGTAGCACTAAGTGTGCGATTTGATTACGTAGCACTAAGTGTGCGAGTTGATTATATAGCACTGAGTGTGCGGACTCAATATACATTCGTGAATCATTATGGACACTATGTGTGCGACACTATTGAGTCGATCGCGGACAGCGGATCGGGTAAGTGTCTTGAGTACATGGCTAATAGGTGCTATGCTTATACTTGGTGTTGAGCTCGGTAAGTTTGAACCTATGTGACAAATATACTTGAAGTCACGTACATAAAATTTATCGTAGGATGGGTGAAAGGCCGTTTAGTCGATTGATTGTAACGAAAATAAATTGGTTTATGAAAATGCTTCAATGTCCTATTGATGAGTATATGGAATGTGAATGCATGAATTGATATGAAACTGAATCGATAGGTTGGAGGAACTATGGTATGGTTCGGTATGGATGGAGTAAATTGTCTCGTTCCATTTTATTTCCTCTTGTGATAATGTTATTGATGGATGGTAGTGCATTGCTTATGACTTACTGAGTTATAAACTCACTCGGTGTTTCCTTGTCACCCATTATAGGTTGCTTGGACTCATCTATTTTTGCGGGGTCAGGCCGTCATCGAAGTCATCACACCGGATAGCAAGTTTTGGTACTTTCTTCTTAGTTGGCTTAGAAGAACATTTTGGCATGTATAAGATATTACGTTGTGTTTGAACTTTGGCATGTAAACTTTAAGCCATGCGAAAATGGCACGAATGTTCGATTGAGTTGGATCAAGGGTAGGCATGAAATGGACCTAGTTACTTTCGTAACAGATGCTGGCAGCAGCAGTGTCATGAGATTGAAAAATCACTAAAAATAGTAGGAGTGGAATTAATTGATGAATAAATTATGTAATCGAAGCTCGATGAGTCTGTTTTCATGAGGAAGTAACGAAAAGATCATATGGGCAGTATATTAAGAGATAATCAGATTTTTGTGGGACAGGGCCAGAACGGTTTCTGGATTCCCTGCTCCGACTTTGGAAATTCATTATAAATTAACAAGAGATAATTAGGGGTCGTACCATATATGTACAGATTCCTCTCTGAGTCTAATTTTCATAGAAACAAACGGCATCAGTATTGAAGCCCCGTGCAGGGAGATATCCAAGTCGTAATGGGAAAAGGTCAGTGTAGTCGACCCCTACAACATGGGAGACTTTGACTAATAAACTGTACTAATTGGCCTGACCAAAAATTCTAGAAAAAAATACATAGATGGGCACATGAGTCTAGTTTCTGGGAAAAATCACGAAACTGATTTTCGAGTTACGAAACTCAAGATATGATTTTTAAAACGACTAGTACACAGATTGGGCAGTGTCTGGAAAATAAATTTTATAAGGGGTTAAAGTCAGTTAACACCTCGTGTTCGACTCCGGTGTCGGTTTCGGGTTCGGGGTGTTACATTTGATTGGTATCAGAGCTATGGTTTAGTCGGTTCTAGGACTACCATAGCGCGTATGAGTCTAGCTATACATGCCGAATGTTAATGTTTAAATGTGTGATGACTTCTGACGGTTGAAATGTTTTTGTTTCGATTAGTAAATGGACCCCGGTGAAGAAAGAACCCTAGCGGATGACGTTGAGAGCGTAGCGGCTGCTCCTGCACAAGGGACGCCGCCTGTTGAACCTCAGTCATCTGCGAATAATCAAGGTGAGGGGGCTAAACAAGCCTTCTTTACCATGATGAATGAGTGGGTCGCGCAATATGCCCGAACCAACCCGGCTGTCCAACAATTCCCAAATTTGAATAATCCACCCCAAGAGCCTGTAATGCCATTAGTCGCTGATCCTGTGAGGCTGAGTAAGCCACCTGTAGACTTGATTAGGAAGCGTGGGGCCGAGGAGTTCAAGGCCATAGTAACTGATGATGCCGAAAGGGCCGAGTTCTGGCTTGATAACACCATTCGGGTGTTCGATGAATTGTCATGCACACCCGACGAATGTCTAAAATGTGCTGTATCTTTGTTACGAGACTCAGCCTACTATTGGTGGAGGACCTTGATTTCCATAGTCCCGAACGAGCGAGTAACTTGGGACTTCTTTCAAACGGAATTCCGAAAGAAATTTATTAGCCAACGGTTCATTGATCAGAAGCGTAAGGAGTTCTTGGAACTCAAGCAAGGCCGTATGACTGTATCTGAATACGAACATGAATTCGTAAGACTCAGTAGGTATGCCCGGGAGTGTGTAGCTGATGAGGTTGCTATGTGCAAAAGATTCGAGGAAGGATTGAATGAAGATTTAAAGCTACTAATGGGTATTTTGGAAATAAAAGAATTCGTAACACTAGTCGAACGAGCCTGCAAGGCGGAAGAACTTGGAAAGGAGAAGAGGAAGGCTGAATTTGAAGCTAGAGATTATCGTAAAAGATCGACGGGTAAAGCTCCGTTCTCAGCTGTAAAGAAGTTCAGGGAGGACATTAATAAGTCGAGGGCGACTGCGGGAATTTCCATCAGGGCAAGACCATCGATGGGCTCCCGACCTACTTCGGTAGCTAGTGTGGGCAATAATCGTCACGAGAAACCTGAATGTCCCCAATGTGGAAGACGACACCTAGGTGAATGTTGGGGCAAGTCTACTAGCAGGGCCTGTTACGGATGCGGTTCGAAGGACCACTTCATTAGAGATTGCACGGAGCTGGATGAGAAGAATAAGATTCAAGGTGCAAGACCTAGTGGAGTGACATCTAGAGGTAGACCACCGAGAATTTTAGGAGGCAGGGGTGGTAGTCAGAGGGGGGCCTCTGATACGGCCGATCGAGTCGAGAACCGTACTCCTACTAGAGCATATGCCATTCGCGCACGAGAGGAGGCATCCTCCCCCAACGTCATCACTGGTACCTTCACTCTCTTTGATACTAATGTGATTGCATTGATTGACCCTTCATTCATATGTATGCGAAACCTTAGCAACCAGTAAGACTCTACCTGTTGAGTCTACTGAGCTCGTAATTCGAGTATCAAACCCTTTGGGTCAATGCGTACTTGTTGATAAAGTGTGTAAGAGATGCCCTCTAATAATCCGAGAATCCTGTTTTCCGGCCGATTTGATGCTTTTGCCGTTCGACGAGTTTGATGTTATTCTTGGTTTGGATTGGTTAACTGCGCATGATGCGGTTGTGAATTGCAAAAGCAAGACTATCGATTTGTGGTGCGCAAATAACGAAATAATCCGAGTTAAGTCTGCGGACTTAAGGGGGTTGCCAGCTGTAATATCAGCAATGTTGGCCCAGAAATATTTAAGGAAAGGGTGCGAAGCATACCTCGCGTATGTACTTGATGACAAGGAGTTAGAAAAGAAACCCGAATCGGTGCCGGTGGTTTGTGAATACCCGGATGTTTTTCCTGAAGAGTTACCGGGTTTGCCACCTGTTCGGGAGGTAGAGTTTGGTATTGAGCTTGTACCTGGAACTACGCCAATTTCGATCGCTCCGTATCGTATGGCACTAACCGAGTTAAAAGAGTTGAAAGCTCAGTTGCAAGAATTGACGGATAGAGGTTTCGCTCGACCGAGTTTCTCAACTTGGGGTGCACCAGTATTGTTCGTGAAAAAGAAGGACGGAACCATGAGGTTGTGCATTGACTATCGTCAACTGAATAAAGTGACGATAAAGAATAAGTATCCGTTACCGCGTATTGATGATCTGTTCGATCAATTAAAGGGAGCATCGGTGTTTTCAAAGATAGATTTGAGATCGGGTTATTATCAGTTGCGGATTCGAGATTCGGACGTACCCAAAACTGCTTTCAGAACGAGGTACGGTCACTACGAGTTCTTAGTGATGCCGTTTGGGCTCACTAATGCCCCTGCGGTGTTTATGGATTTGATGAATCGGATCTTCAGGCCGTATTTGGATCGGTTCGTAGTTGTGTTTATTGATGACATCTTGGTCTATTCAAGAGATGAGACCGAACATGCTGAGCATCTGAGGCTAGTGTTGCAAATTTTGCGGGATAAGCAGTTATATGCTAAGTTCAGTAAGTGTGAGTTCTGGTTAAGAGAGGTTAGCTTCTTGGGTCATGTGGTATCTGCATCGGGTATTCGAGTTGACCCGAGCAAAATTTCAGCCATACTTAACTGGAAGCCTCCGAGAAATGTTACCGAAGTCCGGAGCTTTCTAGGGCTCGCCGGTTATTACCGATGATTTGTCAAAGGTTTCTCGATGATAGCCACACCAATGACGAAGCTACTTCAAAAGGATGTTAAGTTCGAATGGACGGAGAAATGTCAGAAAAGCTTCGATCAACTGAAAACTCATTTGACTGAAGCTCCAATTTTGGTGCAACCCGAATCGGGTAAAGAGTTTGTCATTTATAGTGACGCATCCCTACTTGGGTTGGGTTGCGTATTGATGCAAGAAGGTCGAGTTGTGGCCTATGCGTCGAGACAATTGAAGCCACACGAGAGAAATTATCCGACCCATGATCTCGAACTAGCCGCCATTGTGTTTGCATTGAAAATATGGCGACATTATTTGTTTGGTGAGAAGTGCCATGTGTTTTCGGATCACAAAAGTCTCAAATATTTGATGACTCAACGAGACTTGAATCTGCGACAAAGACGTTGGCTTGAGTTGTTGAAAGATTACGAGCTTGTCATTGATTACCACCCGGGAAAGGCTAATGTGGTTGCGGACGCCTTAAGCCGGAAATCACTGTTTGCTTTGCGAGCGATGAATGTACACTTGTCTGTTCTACCTGACAATGTGTTAGTAGCTGAATTAAAAGCCAAACCATTATTGACTCATCAAATTCGTGAAGCTCAGAAAGTCGATGATGAATTGGTTGCAAAACGAGCTGAATGTGTTCCGAACAAGGAATCGGAGTTTCAGATTGATGATGATGGTTGTTTGAGGTTTAGAAGTCGTTTGTGTGTTCCAAGGAATTCGGAACTCATTCCGATGATTCTGAACGAAGCCCATTGTAGCCGAATGTCAATTCACCCGGGGAGCACGAAAATGTACAACGACTTGAAACGTCGGTTTTGGTGGCATGGTATGAAACGAGACATCTCCGACTTTGTTTCGAGATGTTTAATATGTCAACAAGTGAAAGCGAAACATCAAGTGCCTTCAGGGTTACTTCAACAGATCATGATACCCGAGTGGAAATGGGACCGAGTCACAATGGACTTTGTGTCCGGACTGCCATTGTCCGCAAGTAAGAAGGACGCGATTTGGGTTGTTGTTGATAGGCTGACTAAGTCGGCTCACTTTATCCCCGTGCGTACGGATCTTTCATTGGATAAACTAGCCGAATTGTATGTCTATCAGATTGTGAGATTACATGGAGTACCTATTTCTATCGTGTCGGATAGAGATCCGAGATTCACCTCACGATTTTGGAAGAAATTGCAAGAAGCTTTGGGTACCAAGCTGCAATTTAGCACCGTTTTTCACCCCCAAACCGATGGTCAATCCGAGCGGATAATTCAGATACTTGAGGATATGTTGAGATGTTGCATCCTCGAGTTCAGTAGTTCATGGGAACGGTATTTACCTTTGATTGAATTCGCTTACAACAATAGTTTTCAATCAAGTATTAAGATGGCACCTTATGAGGCTTTGTACGGTCGTAAATGCCGTACGCCATTGTTTTGGACTGAGCTTGGTGAAAGAAAAATTTTCGGAGTTGATTTGATTAAAGATGCCGAACAAAAAGTAAAGGTAATCCGCGAAAGTCTGAAGGTAGCCACAGATCGTCAAAAATCGTATGCGGATTTAAAACGAAAGGACATTGAATATCAGGTGGGAGATAAAGTGTTTCTTAAAGTGTCACCTTGGAAGAAGGTACTCAGATTTGGCCGTAAAGGCAAGTTGAGCCCAAGATTCATTGGGCCGTACGAAATTTCCGAACGAGTGGGGCCGGTTGCATATAGGTTGATTTTGCCCCCTGAACTTGAAAGGATGCACGATATCTTCCATGTTTCAATGCTTCGACGTTATAGATCCGATCCGTCACATGTGATTAATCCCTCAGAAGTTGAAATTCAATCTGACTTGAGCTATGAAGAAGAACCGATTCGTATCCTAGCTCGTGAAGTGAAAGAGTTGCGAAATAAAAGGGTTCCGTTGGTTAAGGTGTTGTGGCTCAAACACGGGATCGAGGAAGCAACCTGGGAACCCGAGAGCTCGATGAAAGAACGATATCCAAACCTATTTACCGGTAAGATTTTCGAGGACGAAAATTTCTTAAGTGAGGGAGAGTTGTGACAGCCCAAATTGACCCTAGTCGGGGAGTGGTTTCGGGACCGCTAAACCGAGTCACCGAAAGGTTTGAATGTGATGTTTATTGTCTAGAATATGTAATCATGAATGTGTGAAAATTTCAAGCTTCGATTTAGTCGATTGCATGTGAATTTAGTCAATAGGACTTATATGAGAAAATTTTAAAATGTGATAGGTCAATGCATGAGGACCTATTAGTGCATGTGGAAGAAAAAGGGGACTTGCATGTCAAATTCCCCCTCCCTAAATAGTAGTGGCCGGCCATGACAAAGTGGATAGGCAAATGGTGATGGGTAAAACATATTATAAAAAGTTTATGACAACATGTTGTGTTAAGAACAATAAAATATGAGGGGAGTAGGAGGAGAAACCAAAGTTGTTTCATCCTTGCTCCCCCATTTTGCCGAAACTAGAAGAAAAAAAAAAGGCTTCATCCTCTTTGCTCTTCTTGACCGAAAAATCAAAGGAAGAAGAAAGAGTTCTCTTGCTTATGATCGGTTTGGATGAGGATTAAGAAGAGGTAAGTACCTTGAAACCCTTGGAAAATTTTGTATAAAGAAGATGGTTAGTTCAAGTTCTAATCATTCCATGGCTTAAGTTTTGATTGTTAGGAGGTTTGATGTTTGGCCAAGTAGGTTGATTTGAGCTTTCGGTTGTGGTTGTCAAGGGAGGAAATGAGATTTTGTTTGTCTTCAACAATTGGTTGGTAAATAAGTGTTAAATGTGAGAAAATTTCGTTTGGGTAATTGAAATAAATAATTAGAGGCTTAATTATCAAAAGGTTTCGGTTTGATATCATTTTTATAAGCATAATTAGTTCAATTTGATAATAAGGTATGAGGTGATAAGTAAAATTTTCATGGTGGTTTAGGTTTAATGACATTCGGCTATGGATTAAAAGTGTTAGCTAATTCGGCATAAGAGTATAAATGTTAATCACTTTATATTTGAAGCCTTGAAGAATAGGTTGTGGAATATTAAAGTGTTGAAGGTTAAATCTTTAAGCTTGGTTAATTTGGACATTCGACTATTCTTATGACATTAGATACAAGGGTATGAAAGGTTATATATATATAAGTTTAATTTATTCATGGTAACTTGGCATGTGGATTGGATATATGTTAGTTAATACATGCATTTGGAAGTGATGTGTTTAATAATTAGGTATACGGTTTGGTTTCATTATTGAGTATAAGGGTTAAGTGTTTAAAATTGCCTTTGATGTATACATGTTTATATTGAAATATTAAGGCTATGATAGCCAATTGAGGGTTTCGGCCAAAATATTCAAATAGATTGGTGTGAATGTTTGAGTGATGAATTTGACTCTTGTGTCGAGTTGGGATGATATGTGTATTTTTATAAATAACTAGCAAGGTAATTAAACTAGTTGATTTGTTTATTTAAGCTCAAGAACCTAAAGGAGAGGCGTCCAACAAGGGGAAATCGAAGGTCATCGAGTAGCCGACTCGGAATTATTTTACCCAACATAAAGTAAGTCATTAAGCATGTAGTTGGTATCATTTCAAATGGTCATAATGTTTATGTATTGATGCTGAATGGAATGAATAAATATACATATATATATATGCATGTACGTATGTGATGATGAAATTGTTGAATGAAAAGAGGTAAGATGTACTGAGTTGTTGATCTCGGCACTAAACGTGCGGGTATAACCATTTATGACCATGAGATTGGGGCTAAGTGCGCGGGATTAAATTGTACAGCACTAAGTGTGTGATTTGACTATGTTGCAATAAGTGTGCGAAATGAATATGATGCACTAAGTGTGCGAATTGACCATGCGGCACTAAGTGTGCGAGTTTGACTATGTAGCACTAAGTGTGCGATTTGATTACGTAGCACTAAGTGTGCGAGTTGATTATATAGCACTGAGTGTGCGGACTCAATATACATTCGTGAATCATTATGGACACTATGTGTGCGACACTATTGAGTCGATCGCGGACAGCGGATCGGGTAAGTGTCTTGAGTACATGGCTAATAGGTGCTATGCTTATACTTGGTGTTGAGCTCGGTAAGTTTGAACCTATGTGACAAAAATACTTGAAGTCACGTACATAAAATTTATCGTAGGATGGGTGAAAGGCCGTTTAGTCGATTGATTGTAACGAAAATAAATTGGTTTATGAAAATGCTTCAATGTCCTATTGATGAGTATATGGAATGTGAATGCATGAATTGATATGAAACTGAATCGATAGGTTGGAGGAACTATGGTATGGTTCGGTATGGATGGAGTAAATTGTCTCGTTCCATTTTATTTCCTCTTGTGATAATGTTATTGATGGATGGTAGTGCATTGCTTATGACTTACTGAGTTATAAACTCACTCGGTGTTTCCTTGTCACCCATTATAGGTTGCTTGGACTCATCTATTTTTGCGGGGTCAGGCCGTCATCGAAGTCATCACACCGGATAGCAAGTTTTGGTACTTTCTTCTTAGTTGGCTTAGAAGAACATTTTGGCATGTATAAGCTATTACGTTGTGTTTGAACTTTGGCATGTAAACTTTAAGCCATGCGAAAATGGCACGAATGTTCGATTGAGTTGGATCAAGGGTAGGCATGAAATGGACCTAGTTACTTTCGTAACAGATGCTGGCAGCAGCAGTGTCATGAGATTGAAAAATCACTAAAAATAGTAGGAGTGGAATTAATTGATGAATAAATTATGTAATCGAAGCTCGATGAGTCTGTTTTCATGAGGAAGTAACGAAAAGATCATATGGGCAGTATATTAAGAGATAATCAGATTTTTGTGGGACAGGGCCAGAACGGTTTCTGGATTCCCTGCTCCGACTTTGGAAATTCATTATAAATTAACCAGAGATAATTAGGGGTCATACCATATATGTACAGATTCCTCTCTGAGTCTAGTTTTCATAGAAACAAACGGCATCAGTATTGAAGCCCCGTGGAGGGAGATATCCAAGTCGTAATGGGAAAAGGTCAGTGTAGTCGACCCCTGCAACATGGGAGACTTTGACTAATAAACTGTACTAATTGGCCCGACCAAAAATTCTAGAAAAAAATACATAGATGGGCACATGAGTCTAGTTTCTGGGAAAAATCACGAAACTGATTTTCGAGTTATGAAACTCAAGATATGATTTTTAAAACGACTAGTACACAGATTGGGCAGTGTCTGGAAAATAAATTTTATAAGGGGTTAAAGTCAGTTAACACCTCGTGTTCGACTCCGGTGTCGGTTTCGGGTTCGGGGTGTTACAACTACAGTACGACGTTCCACCCTCAAACTGATGGACAGTTAGAAAGGGTGATCTAAGTATTGGAGGATATGTTGAAGGGATGTGTGATTGAGTTCTGTGGTAGCTGGGAGGACTATTTACCATTGGCCAAATTTGCATACAATAATAGTTATCAAGCAAGTATTGGGATGGCTCCGTATGAGGCACTATATGGGCGAAGGAGTCGAACTCCAACATGTTGGACGGAGTTGGGCAAATGAAGAGTTTTGGGCCCTGATTTGGTAGCAGATACTGAGGATAAGGTGAAGTTGATTCGGGATCGGTTGAAAGAGGCCTCAGATAGACAGAAACCATATGCTGACCTTAAGCGTCGTGAGATAGAGTATGCAGTATGGGACTTAGTTTTCCTTAAGGTCTCTCCGTAGAAGAAAGTGTTATGGTTTGGATGAAAGGGTAAGCTAAGCCCAAGGTTTATTGGGCCATATCAAGTTGTAAGACGGATTGGGCCAGTCGCCTACCAGCTAGAGTTACCTCCTAACCTAAGCCAGATCCACGGTGTGTTTCATGTTTCCATGCTAAAGCGGTATCACTCGGATCCTTCACATGTCGTGGCGGTGGAAGAAATTGAGGTTAGGCTAGACCTAACTTTCGAGGAAGAGCCTATACAAATAATTGATCGTGATGTTAAGATACTAAGAACGAAGTCTGTTCCATTAGCGAAAGTACTTTGGTGAAATCACAAGGCTGAAGAGGCTACTTGGGAACCTAAGGAAGCGATGCAACGTCAATATCCTCAACTGTTTGAATCAGGTAAAATTTCGAGGACAAAATTTCTTTTAGGGCCTAGATGAAATGGGCTTTGGGTCTCATAAAATTTTTAATTGAGCAAGAAAATGACAAATGACATGTTGGCTTTAAGGATTTAAGAAATTTGAAGTGTCGAGGTATGTTAGAGAAGTTCTAGGTTCGAGTTTTGTGGTATAGGAATTTTAATTTAATTATTAAAGGAATCAGGGTTGGGAGTAGTTGGGCTTTTACATAAAAATAGGGGAAAATGGCATCAAAAAGCCTTGTGGAGGAGTGGCTAAGTAAAGCCACTTAGGGTGTAGAGAGGTGGCGTTAGTAGATAGCAAGGAGATCTGAGGTTCAAATCCTAGCTTAGTATTTTTTTAGGAGTTTAATTTTGGCCTTCTAGAAGGTTGGAAGTAGCGTGAAGATGGACTTCAAGTGGAGTGTTCAGAAGAGAAAATTTAAGAAATAGATTGGGGAGTTATCAGAGAGAAAAATGAGGAGATGAGAAAGGGGAAGTGATGGAACCAAATAAGGAATTAAGGGTCAGGTAATTCGGTTATAGGGGCTATAAATAGGTGCCGAATGGGGGGTGGCCAGGCTAATGCCAAATTCCCTTCACCATGTTGCCAGAAACCCTTTTTCGTAAAAGCTGAAAACCCTTTGTTTTACTTTCTTTCTTTTTGCCGATTTTCCCTCTTTTCCTCTACACAATTTTATTTGTTACACTTTTGGGTTGGCGGATTCCTTCTTCTACTCTTTTTCTTTAATTTGTGCCAAATACACCTTATTCACCATACTAGTTTGAAAGCCAAAAAGTCGAATCTCCCTTGGGCTGATTACTCTTTTGGTGTAAGTAACTTATCTCTTTTTCGGCTGGTATTGTTAATACCGATTACTTCCCTCCCTCACTTTTTCCAATCAATTTTGGTATGGAATTAGTATCGGATCTCGAGTTTTAGCTCTCTGTCGAATTGCTCCTTAGGTGTTTTGCTGTTTGGTAAGTATTTATCTCTTATTAACTAAGGTTGGCCAAATGATCTTAAGTGGGATAAGGGGGTGAATTATGTTGGATGCTAGTCCCCTAGTATTTGGTTTTAATGAGTAAGATTAATGCAGATGTAAGGAGTACGTGATAAAGGAAAAACTATGAGGGACTGGTGTTCAAGGTAAGGTTAAGGTGACGTTTTGATTTTTTTGGGTAAAATATGTGTTAAGCATACGATTAATGGAAGGGTGATATTGTTTGTAGGTTGGTGACTAAGGGAGTCGCAGCACGCTTGCTTACCAGGTGTGTACTTGTGACACCCATAATTTGACCCTAGTCGAAAAGTGGTTTCGGGACCACAAAATCGAGTCATAAAATAATTAGCCATCATATTTTATGTTAATTATATGTGAATATGAATGTGTGAAAGTTTTAAGCTTCGATTTAGTAAATTGTGTGAATTTAGTTAATAGGACTTATGTGTGACATTTTTGAAATGTGATAGGTTAATCTATAAGGGTCTATTAAAGCATGTATTGAAAATAATGGTTTTGCGTGTCAAATACCCCTTTTTGTTAATAGTGGCTGGCCATGATGATGGCATATATTAAAATATGTATTAAATTTTAGTTAAATGGTTATTACTTTATATAAAAGAAAGAAAAAAAATTTTGGTTATGTTTTTGTTCTTCTTGCCGTGAACTAAAGGAAGAAAAAAGGAGGGAAAAGAAGCTAGGCATTCGGTCTTCTACTTGCTTAATTAAGGTAAGTTTTAGGTAAATTCTTTGATATTTTATGAAATTTTAGTTGATGGATAGGTCTTTGATTGAGCCCATGTGTGAATTTTGATCCTTGTGGTGATTTGGGCATTCGGTTAAGGTAGGAAACTTAGAAGATGATTTCTATTCCTTATGTTTTATGAGTTGGGAGCTTAAATTGAAGTTGAATAAGGGGAATATGTGTATTGAGGATTTTAGTAATATGGAAATTCGGTTATAAGAGTGTGTGTGTGGTCACTTGCCGAATGTGGGTGTTAAGGTTAGTAGGTTGGCTTAATTCTTGTATTAGAAATCTATTTGAGAAATTAGATAGGCTTTGAATGGTTGAAGTAACGAAATTAGAAACTCATGAACTTGATTTAAATACTTTAAATTTATGGTAGTTAAATGGAATAGAAAGGATCTATTCGGCCATGGAGGTTAAACACATTGTTAAATTGTTGAATATATGCTTTGGTTGTTAATGAATATTCGGTCTTGGTATGAATCTTATTAATAACATTTAGTTATTAGATTTGGTATAAAATACTTATTGAAATGGTGGAATTGGATGACTTACTTATGGATTTTAGTTATGAGAGTCTCTTGTAAGTAGAGCTAGAGGGTTTAAAGGGTGGTGTTTAAAAATAAACATGTATATGGACCCTATGTATGTACCTTGTAATTTTATTGTAAACTTTTGGTTTAACTAGTATCATATTAATTGCTAAAATACTAGCTCGTGTGGAAAATTTTGTGTATGTTTTTATGTGCCGAATGTGAGTTAAAGAAAATGGAGCTCACTATGTGTATCATGGTCAACCTTTGATAACTAATATGTCTTGATTCGTAAATTGAGTTAAAAGATTATATATGTTCGATCTAGCCTAAGCTAGGCTTGACTTGTAACATAGTAATGATTGACTGAACGTATATGTGTGGGATAGTGAGGATAATTGTATTTCTTGCTTTGATTAAGTGAAGTATATGAAGTTGATATACTTAATTTACTCAATTAAGCTTAAGAGCACATAGGGACAATTTCGGATAAGAGAAAAAGCTACCTAACCGAATAGTCGATCTGTAATCGTTCGACAAATTCTGAGGTAAGTTCTTAACTATTTGAGTTTGGTTCCTTTGTAACTTTTATGTTTTTAAATGGGATGAATATGAATTAAGTACATACGTTAAGGTCAATGACTTTTCTAAGTGATGGCATATATGATATTATGTTTTAAATATGTGAATGAGAACTTTACAGAGTAAATTTGTATAAATCTGTTTGGGATATCAGCAGTAGTGTGTTTTGGAAAAATTACCATAAATTGTGGGAATTGAGTTAAAGGCTGAATAGATTATGTAATTAAAGCTTGATGCGTCTAGTTTCGTATAAAAGAAATCGAGTAAGTAAAAGGGTTGCCGATAATGAGATTTTTTAAAGTTGTGTGAGACAGAGTCAGAATGGCTCCGAAATCCCCTGTCCAGTATTTGGAAAATCATTATAAATCGTACAAAAATGATTATAAGATAAGATTTATATGCTTAGACTCCTTAATGAGTCTAGCTTCAAACAAAATAAACGAAAACATATTTTGAATTCTGTACAATGAGAAATTCAATTCTTAGTGAAGAGTAGTCAGAATAGTCAAGCAGTAAAATAGGGGAAACTTTAAGAAAAATCTGGTATTGATTAGCCAAACCAAAAATTCTGAAAATTTTGTGGATAGAAGATATACGAGTCTATTTTCATGGAAAATTAACGGCACTTCATTTGGAGTTTCGTAGCTCCAGTTACAAATAATTTAACAACTGTTGCTCAGGAAAACAGCATGTAGAGAATATGTGATTATGTTATAAACATTGATAAAACTTGTTTTAGTTGCTCATAAGCTATTGATTAAACCCATACGTGAATTCTAATTTGTGACATTATAAAATGATATATGAGTGTTAGATGGATCTTTGATATTAAAATTGTGAAATTGTAAGTTTATAAGTATTCGAATATGAAATGATAGTATGGCTTGAAATTGAATTATTCATTGGAAAATGATAGATGTAGATTCAGCCAAGACAAAGTGTATACATGAAAGTTTATGTGGTATATGAAGTATATTTGGATAATTGTGATGTGAATATATGAAAATTTATATTTTGATTTAGAATTTTATGTGATGAATGTGAATGTGTATATATGAGATAAGGCCGAATGGCCAATGTGATGAACGTGAAAGTGTATATATATATTGTGGCCAAATGACAAACTGTGGAAGGTGTGTTTTATTAGATATTTGATGAGGCAAATGAATTACAAATATGATAGTCGATGTGAATGCTGTAACATGTGAATAAATATGCATGAAACTTTGTGATGTAAATCCGGGATTTAAGACCGGATGACTATATGTGGTGACTATGTCCGGGTTAAGACCCGCTGATTTCGTCTGGAGATTTCATCTGAGCTAAAGGTCTCGCTGATAATCCGAGTAGAGTTTAAAGCTATAAGACTTCGAAATAAGAATTGATTATAAATATATTCAATGCGAAAGGTTAAACAGGTATGTACTCCGAGTTTATATGTGAGCTTGATTTGAACTAAATGATAAGGTAGTTATGTGATGCATACGTGAGCAATCTATGAGACTATTCCTATGATTATGTGGCATCGGATTAGTGTGAAAGGTTATGTGAAATTATACAATATATCTATGTTACATGAGCTCACTTTTATGTGAAAGTTTATCTGCCTATTGTATATGATGAGATGTGCATATTCGGTAAAGGGATGATATACCCAAAGGAAGAGTGAAATAAAAATACGAACAACCATGTTATAATTTGATTGTTATCTATTGACACTGCTTAAAACTTACTAAGCATTGTAATGCTTACTCCGTTTACCTTGTTTTCTCTGTTTTATAAATCTCATTTGGAAGCTACAGACTCGGGGATCGTCAGCAACTTGTTACACTATTACTATCCACTGCTTGGTACTGTTATGTTTTGGGTTATTTTATGGCATGTGTAGAATAGACCAGTGGCAGAAGAATATTTTGGTTAATGTATATAAGCCATGCGAAAATGGCATCTTTTAAATGTGTACTTATAGAAGTTTAAATTGTATCCCTGGCTATCTTTAGTATTTATCTAAAGGAATGTTCTTTATTTCAAAAAAAAAAATTCAAAATTTTTACTGTTCTGATATGAGTTTCAAGTCCGGTAATGCCCTTTACCTATTCCGGCGACGGATACGGGATAGGGGTGTTACATTTTATTGGTATCAGAGCTACGGTTTAGTCGATTCTAGGACTAACGTAGCACGCGTGAGTCTATTTATACATGCCATAAAGTGATAAAATGATAGTGTGATGATTTTTGACTATTAAAATGTGTTTGTTGTATTGTAATGAATTTTGATCCCGATCGAGCTGTGGCAAGCTTCTGACTATGAGAATTTGCGATATAACTTCACTTGGATATGCTTAAATTATTAAGTTGATCAGGTACGTATCATGTACTCGTATTTGAATTTTGATTTGGATTGAATTATAAGGGTATAAGTGATGCAATTTTGAAAGAGTGTTACGACTATAAATGTGATATTTGTATGTGGCTATGGAACTGAAAGTTGAATGGTCGATAAGCATGTTGTGTTTGTATTCAAGTAATGTAAATGATATACTAATGTGTATTGTTATATATGTATATGTACATGAGAATTAAGAGTTATATATCCGGGCTAAGTCCCGAAGAGCATTCGTGCTGGTGTTATATCCGGGCTAAGTCCCGAAGAGCATTCGTGCTAGTGATATATCCGGGCTAAGTCCCGAAGAGCATTCGTGCTAGTGATATATCCGGGCTAAGTCCCGAAGAGCATTCGTGCTGGTGTTATATCCGGGCTAAGTCCCGAAGAGCATTCGTGCTAGAGTTATATCAGGGTTAAGTCCCGAAGAGCATTCGTGCTGGTGTTATATCCGGGCTAGGTCCCGAAGAGCAATCATGCTGGTGACGTGTATTCGGGCCTTCATGCCTAGTAGGCTTCGTGCTGGTAATTTGAGCAAAATTTAAGTGTTCATTACTATACGAATTCAAATTTAAATGAAAGGATATGTTTAAAAGTGTACATACATGATGTTTATAGACTTGGTTAAGTCATTTCAATGTGTAACAACAAATGAATAGGGGCACCATGTGTGCAAATGATTAGAGGCACTGAGAGTGCGAGTTCTTCAACCGAGCACTATGTGTGCGAGATCGGTCAGTAGACATTAAGTGAGTAAAACAAGATTCATGTAAGACCTCGTATGGAATGAAGGCGTTGATTTAAGATGGTGGATATGTTGTTAAGAAATGAATTCATGTTATAAATGTGTTACATATGAAGTCATATGTTCAAGAAATTATTTCGATTAAGTTCGACATTTGAAAGTCTGTAAAAATTTTTGATGAATGCTGATAATTTTGGATATATGGGTTATGTGCTAAAATAAATCCCATGCCGGTATACTATATGAGGCTTTATGCCAAATTGATTGTATACGGGTATCATTAACGGTGATTGAATATGCTAAATGAATTCAATGTTCAGGTATGTGGAAGTTGATTTTCTGTTGGAAATAGGTTAAGTTGAATAGTGAGATATGATAGAGTTATAAAGGATATTTATTGGGATGTTTGAGTATATGTGTACTTTCGGTCAGGTTACAGCTTATACATGAATGAAAATGTGGGTTACAAATATGTGGGTTGATGATGTGAATTATACATGTTAATATGTGCTTAATATGTGTTTGAAATGCATTTGTGAATTAAATTAAGTGATTATTGCTTATGAAATCAAGAAAATGAGATATATGTGCATACTTGAAGAAATGTTTATGTATTTGTTTTAAGATAAGAAAATGATTTTATAGATCGATGCGAAATCAGTAATGAATTACAATTGCTATCGATGAGCTAATGTTTATATGGATATAATTCAATAAGAGGACGTTATCCTAAACTATGCATCGGTAGAAATTTTCGAGGACGAAAATCCCTAAAGGGGGAAGAGTTGTGACACCCCTAATTTGACCCTAGTCGAAAAGTGGTTTCGGGACCACAAAATCGAGTCATAAAAATAATTGGCCGTCATATTTTATGTGTATTATATGTGAATATGAATGTGTGAAAGTTTTAAGCTTCGATTTAGTAAATTGCATGTGAATTTAGTTAATAGAACTTATGTGTGACATTTTTGAAATGTGATAGATTAATCTATAAGGGTCTATTAAAGCATGTATTGAAAATAATGGTTTTCCATGTCAAATACCCCTTTTTGTTAATAGTGGCCGGCCATGATGATGGCATATATTAAAATATGTATTAAATTTTAGTTAAATGGTTATTACTTTATAAAAAAGAAAGAAAAAAAAATTTGGTTATGTTTTTGCTCTTCTTGCCGTGAACTAAAGGAAGAAAAAAGGGGGGAAAAGAAGCTAGGCATTCGGTCTTCTACTTGCTTAATTAAGGTAAGTTTTAGATAAATTATTTGATATTTTATGAAATTTTAGTTGATGGATAGGTCTTTGATTGAGCCCATGTGTGAATTTTGATCCTTGTGGTGATTTGGGCATTTGGTTAAGGTAGGAAACTTAGAAGATGATTTCTATTCCTTATGTTTTATGAGTTGGGAGCTTAAATTGAAGTTGAATAAGGGGAATATGTGTATTGAGCATTTTAGTAATATGGAAATTCGGTTATGAGAGTGTGTGTGGTCACTTGCCGAATGTGGGTGTTAAGGTTAGTAGGTTGGCTTAATTCTTGTATTAGAAATCTATTTGAGAAATTAGATAGGCTTTGAATGGTTGAAGTAACGAAATTAGAAACTCATGAACTTGATTTAAATACTTTAAATTTATGGTAGTTAAATGGAATAGAAAGGATCTATTCGGCCATGGAGGTTAAACACATTGTTAAATTGTTGAATATATGCTTTGGTTGTTAATGAATATTCGGTCTTGGTATGAATCTCATTAATAACATTCAGTTATTAGATTTGGTCATTAATAACTCGGACTCAACTCAACGAGTTCGGATGCTCAACCATCCTAGTGACATGTCACTTGTATCCTAATCTATTCCTAAGGTTCAAACGGGCTTTTTCCTCGAACACTTATCCTTGCCGTCTTCCGTAGAATGCCGAAATCAATACTCGGTAACAATTATATTTAACAAGTAGTTCACATAATTTACATATTATTTGAAATTAACCACAAAGCATACATTTCATAATAAAATTCAGCATAACATATAATTAACATCAATAACTTAAAAATAACCATTATGCTACATTATTTACACATGAACTTACCTTGGTACCAAAATACAAAGATTTTGCAATTTAGTCCACAATCTTTTCTTTTCCTCGATTGAGGTCGATTCCACGTCTTTCTTGATCTAAAATAACACATTTAGCTTATTTAATACTCACATTATCAAATTAATCCTTAACTCAAATTTTGGCAAAATTACAATTTTACCCCTAAACTTTTGCATATTTACATTTTTGCCCCTAGGCTCGGGATTAAACTTTATTCCTTATTCTTATGTTTTACAACATGCTGTCACTTTTCTCTTCTATGGCAACATCAAATTCTCACTCTAACATGTACTTGTGACTATTAGGTATTTTTACCGATTAAGCCCTTTTACTCGTTTTTGCTTAAAATCGAGTAGTACAAGTTGTCTAACATAATTTAAAACTTCATATTCTATCATAAAACATCAAAATACACAAATTTCACCTATGGGTATTTTTCCAAATATAAACCCTAGGTTAAATTATTGCTAACATAAGCTTTATCGAGTTACTGGGATCTCAAAAACGTAAAAATCATTAAAAACGGGGCTTGGAATCACTTACTATGGAGCTTGGAAGCTTGAAACAAACCCCAGCTATGGAGGACCCTTGAAATTTCGGCCTAATGAAGAAGATGGACAAAAATTCGCTTTTAATTTTGTTTTTAATTCATTTTAATAACTAAATGACCAAAATACCCTTACTACTAAACTTTCCAAAAATTCCTTCCATGTCCTAATTTTGTCCATGAACTTAAAATTGGTCAAATTTCTATTTAAGGCCTCCTCATTAATATTCAAAAACAATTTCATACTCAAAACTTCTAGAATGCAAGTTTTGCAACTTATTCGATTCAGTCCCTACTTTCAATTTAAGCACTTTAGGCATAGAATTTCGTCACGAAATTTTCACACAATCATGCAATCATATCAAAAATCTCAAAATAATTATAAAATAATTATTTCTATCTCGGATTTATGGTCACAAAACTACTATTCCGATTAGGCCCTAATTCGAGATATTACAACTCTCCCCCCTTTAAGGATTTTCGTCCTCGAAAATCTTACCAGTAAACAGATGTGGGTATTGGTTTCTCATAGTTTCTTCGGATTCCCATGTAGCTTCTTCTACCCCATGCCTTTGCCACAACACCTTCACAAGTGCAACATTTTTATTCCTTAGTTGTTTGACCTCTCGAGCTAAAATCTTAATCGGTTCTTCTTCGTAGGTCATATCTGGTTGTAGTTCAATTTCTGTCGGTGAAACTACATGTGAAGGATCCGAACGATACCGACGTAACATAGATACGTGGAACACATCATGAATCTTCTCTAATTCAGGTGGTAATGCTAGCTGATATGCTACTGGTCCAACTTTTTCAATTACTTCATACGGCCCAACAAAACGCGGACTTAATTTGCCCTTCCGTCCAAATCTAAGGACTTTCTTCCACGGAGTCACCTTTAAAAATACTTTATCACCAACTTGAAATTCAATGTCCTTTTGCTTTAGGTCTGCATAAGATTTCTGTCTATCTGAAGCAGCTTTCAAACAATCTCGAATTACCTTCACTTTTTTTTTCAGTTTCTTTTATTAGATCAACTCCATAAATTTGATTTTCCTTGAGTTCAGTCCAATACAATGGCGTTCGACACTTACGACCATATAATGCTTCATAAGGTGCCATTTTCAAGCTCGTCTGATAACTATTATTGTAAGCAAATTTCACCAACGGTAAGTATCTTTCCCAACTTCATTGAAATTCCAATACACAACATCTAAGCATAGCTTCTAGAATCTGAATTATTCTTTCTGATTGTCCATCAGTTTGTGGATGAAAAGCAGTACTGAAATTTAACTTCGTACCTAACGCGTCTTGCAACTTTTGCCAAAACCGCGAGGTAAACCTTGGATCTCTATCTGAAATAATCGATAATGGTATTCCGTGTAATCTAACAATTTCTCTAATATACAGTTCAGCCAACTTGTTAAGAGAATAATCCGTACGTACCGGGATAAAATGAGCCGACTTAGTTAATCTGTCAACTATTACCCATATGGCATCTTTCTTTCCCGGAGTCAATGGCAATCCTGAAACAAAATCCATAGTAATCCGATCCCATTTCCATTCAGGAACCATAATAGGTTGGAGTAATCCTGAAGGTACTTGGTGTTCAGCTTTCACCTGTTGACAAATTAAGCATTTGGACACAAACTCTGATATATCTCTTTTCATTCCATTCCACCAATACATTTTCTTCAAGTCATTATACATTTTCGTACTACCCGGATGAATCGAGAAATAACCACTATGTGCTTCCTGTAGGATCTTTTGAATCAATTCCTCATTCTTCGGTACATAAATCCGATCTTTAAACATTAAGCACCCATCAGAACCAATTCTGAAATCTGATCCCGTATCAGCTTCACACTGTTTTCTTTTGGCTAGCAAATCTTGATCATTTTTCTGAGTTTCAGAAATCTCTTGTAAAAACATCGGTCTTGCTCTTAACTCTGCTAGAATCGAACCGTCATCTGGCATTTTCAACTGAGTGTTCATAACTCTCAAAGCAAACAACAACTTTCTACTTAAAGCATCGGCAACCACATTCGCTTTTCCCGGATGATAATCAATAACAAGCTCATAATCTTTCAATAACTCCAACCATCTTCGCTGTCTCAAATTCAAGTCTTTTTGTGACATCAAGTATTTAAGACTTTTGTGATCGGTATATACTCGGCACTTTTCACCATACAAATAATGTCGCCAAATCTTCAAAGCAAACACCACTGCAGCCAATTCCAAATCGTGAGTAGGATAATTCCTCTCATGAGGTTTTAACTGCCTCGAAGCATAAGCCACCACTTTTCCTTCTTGCATGAGTACACACCCCAAACCACTTAGAAAAGCATCACTATACACCACAAATTCTTTACCTAATTCGGGTTGTACCAACACTGGTGCTTCAGTTAATAACTTTTTCAATTCTTCAAAACTCTGTTGACATTCTTCCGTCCATTCAAATTTAACATCCTTTCGGAGTAGTCTAGTCATAGGAGCAGCAATTATAGAAAATCCATTTACAAACCGCCGATAATACCCAGCTAGCCCCAAGAAACTTCTAACTTCAGTTACGTTTTTCGGTGGTTTCGAATCAATAATGGCTGAAATTTTACTAGGATCAACCCGTATACCATCACCTGAAACAATATGACCCAAAAATCCAACTTCTCGGAGCCAAAATTCACTTTTACTAAACTTAGCATAGAGCTGCTTATCTCTCAAAGTTTGCAAAACTATCCTCAAATGCTCAGCATGCTCTGTCTCATCTTTTGAATAAATTAAAATATCATCTATAAACACCACAACAAATCTTTCCAAGTATGGCCGAAATATGCGATTCATTAAATCCATAAACACAGCAGGAGCATTTGTCAACCCGAATGGCATAACTAAAAATTCATAATGACCGTACCTTGTTCTAAAAGCAGTTTTAGGCACATCCGACTCCTTTACTCGCAGTTGGTAATACCCAGATCTCAAGTCAATCTTTGAAAACCATGTCGCTCCTTTTAGCTGATCAAACAAATCATCAATTCTTGGCAACGGATACTTGTTTTTGATTGTCACCTTGTTTAACTGCCGATAATCAACACACAACCTCATAGAACCATCCTTCTTATTCACAAATAACACGGGAGCACCCCAAGGTGAAAAACTCGGTCTCACAAAACCTTTATCAGTCAACTCTTGCAACTGCGACTTTAATTCCTTCAACTCTGCTAGTGCCATTCTATACGGAGCAATCGAAATCGGAGCTGTTCTAGGTATCAAATCAATACCAAATTCTACTTCCCTGACTGGAGGCAAACCCGACAATTCTTCTGGAAATACGTCCGCAAATTCACACACAACCAGCACTGATTCAACTTTCTTTTCAACTTCTTTTGTATTAATTACATACGCCAAATAAGCTTCATAACCCTTTCTCAGATATCTTTGAGCCGACATTGAAGAAATCACACTAGGCAATGCCTCTGATTTATCTGATTCAACCCGCAGAGTTTCACCATTTTCACACTTTAATTCTATAACCTTTTCTTTGCAATTTATTTTAGCATCATGCAATGTCAACCAATCCATACCCAAAATAACATCAAACTCATCAAACGGCAACAACATCAAGTCGGCCGGAAAGTAATGATCCCGAATCATTAAAGTACATTTCTTACATACTTTATCAATAGTCACACATTTGCCTAACGGATTCGACACTCTAATCATAAATTCTGTGTTCTCAACAGGTATATTCATACTAGACACCAATTTCATGCACACATATGAATGAGTAGAACCGGGATCAATCAAAGCAATAACATTAACATTATAGAGAGAAAATGTACCGGTAATCACATCAGGTGAGGAAGCATCTTCACGCGCTTTAATAGCATAAGTTCTAGCCGGAGCCCTTCCTTCAGGTCTAACCGGTGCATCCCTGGCTACATTCTTACTGCTTGTTTCACTTCCATCTTTTCTCGGATACCTTCCCCTCGAGTCTGCACCACTAGCTTTTACATTCTGAAATTTTTCTTTCTCAGCTCTCTCTCTGGGCAGTCTCTAATAAAATGATCTGGAGAACCACATCGAAAACATTCATTTGCTCTGCACGGACCAAAATGATTTCTACCACACCGCTGGCACTCGGGTTTAACAAATCTCGAGTTCCCCACACTGGCTGCAGAAGTATTCTGAGATTTAGGACCCACATTTTGCTTCTTATAATTCCGATATGATTGTCCAGCTGAAGCTTGGGAACGAGGATTCATATTCCTTGACTTTCTAGGTTGCTGTGTAAATGAACTACTCATCGGTCTTTTCTTCCAATTTCTAGTCTCAGCCTCTACCTTTTTCTTTTCTTTAAGTAGTTCTTCAGCCTTGCAAGCTCGATCAACCAGTACTACGATTTCTTTTAGTTCAAGGATCCCGACAAATACTTTAATGTCTTCGTTGAGCCCGTCCTCAAATCGTCGGCACATCTTGGCTTCTGAAGGAACATATTCCCTGGCATACTTACTCAATCGAACAAACTCTCTTTCATATTCTGAGACTGTCATATTACCTTGCTTCAGCTCAAGAAACTCTTTACATTTCTGATCAATAAACCTTTCACTAATATATTTCTTCCGAAACTCTTCTTGAAAGAATTCCCCAGTTACCCTCTCTTTTGGTACCACCGAAATCAAAGTCTTCCACCAATTATAGGCTGAATCTCTCAACAAAGATGTAGCACATTTCAAACATTCTTCAGGTGTACAAGATAATTCATCAAATACCCGGATAGAATTTTCAAGCCAGAACTCTGCTTTCTCTGCATCATCATCAATATTTGCTCTAAATTCTTCAGCCCCTTGTTTACGAATTCTATCAACGGGGGTTCTGTGAAAGTTTATCATATCCATACCTTGAGGCACCGGGGGTACAGGTTGAGGAATTGGGGGAGGTGGGGGAGGTCGTACATTTGGGTTCATACGAACGAACTCAGTGTACCATGCACTCATTATTTGGAGAAAGGCTTCCCGATCCCTTTCTCCTCCTCCCTGACCAACAGTAGGGGGTGGGTTTTCAGTCGGTGCTGCTCTTTCAGCCGGAGCTGGCGCATTACTCTCTACTTCATCTGCCGCAGCTGGATCGGGATCCATTTACTATATAAAAAAATTCATTTAAAAAGGTCAGAAGTCGTCACAATATCACAATTCATACATATGGC
Source organism: Gossypium hirsutum (assembly GCF_007990345.1). NCBI lineage: Eukaryota > Viridiplantae > Streptophyta > Magnoliopsida > Malvales > Malvaceae > Gossypium > Gossypium hirsutum. The sequence goes on along the minus strand of NC_053427.1, from coordinate 26,907,449 downwards.
ATGTATAGCAAAATACGTACATACAACACGTAGTCCGAGAACTGACTAAACCTGCTCTGATACCACTAAATATAATGCCCCCACGCCCGAGACCGTCGTCGAAGTCGAGTATGAGGTGTTACTAAGCTTAATTTAACATATTTAGAACTTTGGATTATTTATTTCTACATTCACAGCTTTTAAACTACTTGCATCATAGTCACAAGAAAAATCATATCTCGAGTTACAAAACTCGAAATCAAGATCCGTAAATTTTCCCTAAATATAGACTCATATACCTATCTACTAATTTTTTTCTAGAATTTTTGGTTGGTCCAATTAGTACAGTTTATTAGTTAAAGTTACCCCTATTTCAGGACTTGACTGGTCTGACCTCTGTTTACTACAAACCACATTTCTCTCTGTAAAAAATCCATATGACTATAAGGTTTATTTCTAATGAAACTATACTCAATAAGGATTCTGATAATATAAAATAAACTACCTAATTATATCTTTAAAATTTATGGTGAATTTCTAAAGTTGGAACAGGGGATTCAGAAACTGCTATGACCCTATTTCACTAAAATTCAAATATCTTGTAACATATAATTCCTTTACCTGTTTCATTTGTTTCATGTGAAACTAGACATAATAAGCTTCAATTTGATATGTAGTACATCACCAAGTTCAATTTCTATGATTTTTAGTAAATTTTTAAACTCCTGTCAGTGTTGCTGCAGTATTCTGTTTATGGCAAATTTCATCCCTTTTATGAGTTTTTATGCACTATCTTAATAATTTTCCTTAACATCAAATATAATCTAAACTAACTATTTTCATAATTTATCATTATCAAGCATTTCCTCAACCATTCCATCACCATACCATAAGATCATTTACACAAAAAAGGTATATTGCTATACATGCCATACTTAAATTTACAAGCCATTACCAAAAGTCTTCCGGATAGTGTGACTGAGCCTTCGACCTATCCCGACCCCTGAGCTGGCTTGTCCAAAACTACAATGAGTAAGAAGGAGGGAGTAAGCATAAATGCTTAGTAAGTTCATATGCAAATAATAAGTAACATAACAAACAGTCATACCAATCAACATTAGCATGTATCACTAAAACACATATCACATTTTTAATCATTTTTCATCATCTTATTACCTTATCGTGGTTGTATCAATACTCAACCCGAGGGTTAAATACATACCTGTCCAAAATATCCATTTCACATCACTTACCAATACGTCTCTTTACATCTCGAATATTCCTCCATTTGAGTAGAACTTTACCCGTTGAACACATCGGAATATAATTCGGATACATGGATAACTTGCACATAAGTGCCATATATGCAATCAAGCAATCATGTAACCCGCCCATAAGCGAACTCGGACTCAACTCAACGAGCTCAGGCGTTCGCATCCATAAGTGAACTCGGACTCAACTCAACGAGTTCGGATGCCTAGTTACATCTCATGAACTCGGACTCAACTCAACGAGTTCGGACATTCGCATCCATAAGTGAACTCGGACTCAACTCAACGAGTTCGGATGCTCAACCATCCTAGTGACATGTCACTTGTATCCTAATCTATTCCTAAGGTTCAAACGGGCTTTTTCCTCGAACACTTATCCTTGCCGTCTTCCGTAGAATGCCGAAATCAATACTCAGTAACAATTATAGTTAACAAGTAGTTCACATAATTTACATATTATTTGAAATTAACCACAAAGCATACATTTCATAATAAAATTCAGTATAACATATAATTAACATCAATAACTTAAAAATAACCATTATGCTACATTATTTACACATGAACTTACCTTGGTACCAAAATACAAAGATTTTGCAATTTAGTCCACAATCTTTTCTTTTCCTCGATTGAGGTCGATTCCACGTCTTTCTTGATCTAAAATAACACATTTAGCTTATTTAATACTCACATTATCAAATTAATCCTTAACTCAAATTTTGGAAAAATTACAATTTTACCCCTAAACTTTTGCATATTTACATTTTTGCCCCTAGGCTCGGGATTAAAATTTATTCCTTGTTCTTATGTTTTACAACATGCTGATCACTTTTCTCTTCTATGGCAACATCAAATTCTCACTCTAACATGTACTTGTGACTATTAGGTATTTTTACCGATTAAGCCATTTTACTTGTTTTTGCTTAAAATCGAGTAGTACAAGTTGTCTAACATAATTTAAAACTTCATATTCTATCATAAAACATCAAAATACACAAATTTCACCTATGGGTATTTTTCCAAATATAAACCCTAGGTTAAATTATTACTAACATAAGCTTTATCGAGTTACCGGGATCTCAAAAACGTAAAAATCATTAAAAACGGGGCTTGGAATCACTTACTATGGAGCTTGGAAGCTTGAAACCCTAGCTATGGAGGACCCTTGAAATTTCGGCCTAATGAAGAAGATGGACAAAAATTGGCTTTTAATTTTGTTTTTAATTCATTTTAATAACTAAATGACCAACATACCCTTACTACTAAACTTTCCAAAAATTCCTTCCATGTCCTAATTTTGTCCATGAACTTAAAATTGGTCAAATTGCTATTTAAGACCTCCTCATTAATATTCCAAAACAATTTCATTCTTAAAACTTCTAGAATGCAAGTTTTGCAACTTATTCGATTTAGTCCCTACTTTCAATTTAAGCACTTTAGGTATAGAATTTCATCACGAAATTTTCACACAATCATGCAATCATATCATAAACCTCAAAATAATTATAAAATAATTATTTCTATCTCGAATTTATGGTCACGAAACCACTATTCCGATTAGGCCCTAATTCGAGATATTACACAATATGCACGAGAATGTGTTTCATTTGAAGCTATAATGTGTAAGAGATTTGAAGATGGCTTGAATGAAGATATTCGATTGTTAGTTGGAATTCTAGAAATCTAAGAGTTTGTGGTACTCGTCGAGCGAGCATACAAAGCTGAAGAACTTGGGAAAGAGAAAAGAAAAGTAGATTTTAAAGCTAGAGATTCGTGAAAAAGATCATCGAATAAGTCAATTCATTCAGTATCAAAGAAATTTCGAGATGATTTTATCCATTCAAAGGCTACTGCGGGTTATTCAAGACATGATCGAGACAGATCACTTGTGAGTTCAAAAGCTACCTCAATAACTAGTGTTGGTAACATCAGGCCTAATCAACTTGAGTGTAAATATTACGGTAAATGACATCCCATCAACTGTAGATTGAATGGTCGAGCTTGTTTCAAATGTGGATCGATGGATCACTTCATTCGTGAATGCCCTGAGTTAGTTGAGCAAAACATAGTGTAGAATACGAGACCGCGTAATATGTGAGCTTGAGGTAGACCACCCAGAAACATGGGTAATGTGAGTGCCTGCTAGAGGGGAACTAAAGACAGAACTGTTAGATTTAAGGCTGGCGCACCTACCAGAGCTTATGCTATTCGCACTTGCAAAGAGGCTTCATCTCCAGATGTTATTATCGGTACTTTCACTTTCTAGGATACTAGTGTTATTGCATTAATAGATCCTGGATCAACTCATTCTTATTATGTGAAACTTTAGTATACAGTAATACTTTGCCTGTAGAGTCTACTGAATTTGTGATTAGAGTATCTAACCCCTTAGGCAAATGTGTCTTGGTTGATAAAGTATGCAAGAATTATTCGTTGATGATTAGAGATTCCTGTTTTTCGGCCGATCTGATGTTGTTACCATTTGATGAATTTGTTATAATTCTATGTATGGACTGGCTAAAGTTACATGATGCAGTTGTGAATTGTAAACAGAAGACTATTGATTTGCGATGCCAGAGTGATAAGATTATTCGGATTGAGTCTAATGATCTGAATGGTTTACTGACAGTGATATCATCGATGTTAGCTCAGACATATGTGAAAAAGGGTTGTGAAGTTTATTTTTTCTATATGCTCGATTCTAAAGTGACTGAAAAGAAGATTGAATCAGTACCAGTTGTGTATGAGTATCCAGATGTGTTTTCTGAAAAATTATCGGGTTTACCGCTGATCCGAGAGGTAGAGTTTGGTATTAAGTTAGTGTCGGGGACAACTCCAATATTGATAGCTCTATATAGAATGGCACGGAACGAATTAAAAGAATTGAAAGCTCAGTTGCAAGAATTGACAGATAGAGGGGTCGCACGATCGAGTTTTTCTCCCTGGGGACCAGTTTTGTTTGTGAAAAAGAAAGATGGAACTATGAGAATGTGCATTAACTATTGACAACTCAATAAAGTAACTATAAAGAATAAATATCCTCTACCATGAATTGGCAATTTGTTTGATCAGTTGAAAGGGGCTACAGTTTTTTCAAAGATAGTCTTGAGATCGGGTTACTAACAGTTGTGACTTAAAGACTCTGATGTGCCGAAAATTGCTCTCTGAATGAGATATGGACATTATGAGTTTTTGGTTAGGCCTTTCTGACTAACAAATGCACCTGCTACTTTTATGGATCTAATGAATTGGATCTTCAGACCATATTTGGATTGATTGACATTTTGATCTATTCCCATGATGAATCCGAGCATGCTGAACATCTGAGAGTAGTGCTACAAACTTTGCGTGATAAGAAGTTGTATACGAAATTCAGCAAATGTGAGTTTTGGTTACAAAAAGTCAGTTTTCTAAGACATATCGTATTAGCATAAGATATCCAGGTTAATCCGAGCAAGATTTCAGCTATACTAGACTAGAAGCCTCCGAGAAATGTATTAGAAGTTTGAAGTTTTCTGGGACTTTCTGGTTATTACAGACGGTTTGTAAAGGGTTTCTCTATGATTGCAACCCCGATGACGAGAATACTTTAGAAAGATGTTAAGTTTGAGTGGTCAGAAAAGTGCCAGAAAGGTTTTGAGCAGTTGAAAGCTTTATTGACCGAAGTTCCAGTGTTAGTTTAGCCAAAATCAGGTAAAGAATTCGTAATTTATAGTGATGCATCGTTAAATGGAATGGGATGTGTTTTAATGCAGGAAGGAAAAGTCATAGCTTATACCTTGAGACAATTAAAGCCACATGAAAAGAATTACCCGACACACAATCTGGAATTGGCAGCTATTGTGTTTGCGTTGAAGATTTGGCGCCACTATCTATTCGGTGAGAAAGGCCATGTTTATTCCTATCACAAAAACTTAAAATATTTGATGACTCAGAAAGATTTGAATCTACGGCAGCGAAGATGGTTAGAGTTGTTAAAAAATTATGAATTAGTGATTGACTACCATCCGGGAAAGGCCAATGTTGTTGCCGATGCTTTAAGTTAAAAATATTTGTTTTCTCTTTGTCGATGAATATGCATTTGGCTTTATCTAATGATGGCTCGATTGTAGCAAAGTTGAAAGCGAGACCGTTATTTATGCAACAGATTTGAGAAGCTCAGAAAGTTGATAGTGAATTGTTAGCAAAACGAGCTCAATGTGATTTAATTACTGATTCAGATTTTTGAATTGATGCTAAGGGTTGTTTGAGGTTCAGAGATAGAATTTGTGTTTCGAGAAATTCAGAGTTAATTCAAATGACTTTAAATGAAGCTCATAGCAGTCGGTTATCTATACATTCGGGAAGTACGAAAATATATAATGATCTGAAACAATTTTACTGGCGGCCTGGTATGAAGCATGATATCTCTAAATTCGTTTCAAAATGTTTAATATGTCAGCAAGTTAAAGTTGAGCATCAAGTGCCGTCTGGATTACTTCAGCAGATTATGATTACTGAATGGAAATGGGATAGAATTACGATGGATTTTGTATCGGGTTTGCCTCTGTCTATGAGTAAGAAAGATGCGGTTTAGGTAGTTGTTGATAGACTAATGAAGTCGACTTATTTCATTTCCATACACTGGACTATTCACTTGAGAAGCTTGCTGAGTTGTATATCTCTGAGGTTGTGAAATTGCATGAAGTACCTATTTCTAATGTTTCAGATAGAGATCCGAGATTCACATCGCGGTTTTGGAAGTAACTGCAAGATGCATTAGGTACGAAGCTACATTTTAGTATTGCTTTTCATCCGCAGTTAGATGGTCAATTCGAGCGGATTATTCAAATACCCGAGGATATATTAAGATGTTGCATTCTTGAGTTTGAAGGTACATGGGAATGATATCTGCCACTGATTGAATTTGCGTATAATAATAGTTTTCAATCTAGTATAAAAATGGCACCTTATGAAGCTTTGTATAGTCGCAAATTCCGAACACCTTCGTATTGGACTCAGCTTAGTGGGAATAAGATACACAGGGTTGATTTGATCAAAGAAACTGAACAGAAAGTGAAAGTGCTTCGTGATAGTCTGAAAGCAGCGTCAGATCATCAGAAATCGTATGCAGACTTAAAAGGAAAAGATATTGAGTTTGAGATTGGAGACAAAGTGTTTTTGAAAGTATCACCGTGGAAGAAAATACTCTGATTCGGTTGTAAAGGCAAATTGAGCCTAAGATTTATTGGGCTGTATGAGATTATTGAGCATATCGGGCTGGTTGCTTATAGATTATTGTTGCCATCTGAGCTAGAAAAGATTCATAATGGATTTCATATATCCATGCTTCGACGTTATCGATCTGATCCTTCGCATGTGATCTCTCCATTTGAGATTGAAATTAAATCCGATATGAGATATGAAAAGGAATCGATCCGAATTTTTTATTGCGAGGTTAAAGAATTGAGAAAAAAAAATCTCTTTAGTGAAAGTCTTATGGCATCATCATGGGATTAAAAAAGCTACGTGGGAGCTTGAGGATGCTATGAGAGAACATTACCCTAACCTATTCGCTAGTAAGATTTTCGAGGACGAAAATCCCTATGGGGGAAGAGTTATAACAGTCCGGTTTAGACCCTAGTCGGAACAGTAATTTTGGGACCACAAATCTGAGTCAAAAAAATATTTTAATATTATTTTCTATGTTTACAACATGATATGTGATATGTGTGAAATTTTCGTGTCAAAACTTTATCGTTTGTGTGCTCGATTTTATAAAGGGACTTAATCGCGTAAACTAAAAAAGTTACATTCTAATTGATAAAGGTGTCTACTTGTTATGGCTTATTAAATTAAAGCTCCTTATGTTGTAATTAGACCCTTGTTTGTGATTATGGACATTTATGGACATCCATTATAAGTTTTTAAGGTTTATTCATTAAGGTTATAATAGTAATTTGGTTATTATTGTATATTAAACAAAACGAAATTAAATTAAATCCAATTATCATCATGCATAACCGATTAGTGAAGAGGAAAGAAAGCTTTTTCATTCAACCAGGGTTCGACTATTATTCATCTTAATTAAGGTATGATTTTTGATCAGTTTTTTTATGATTTCTATATTTTTTAGATCGTTGCTTCGTGTTTTAGCTAGCCCATGCTTTAACTTTTAGAATTGATGATGAATTTGATATTTTCCATTGTTGATAGCTTGATGATTTTCGTGTTTGATGATGAAAAATAAATATATGTTGTTAGATTGTCATGTTTAATTAAGTGATTTTTTTAGTAAAAATGCCTATTTAGGATTAAATTGAATTTCATAAATTGAGGGGTCAAAATGTGAAATAAATGAAATAAATGGGCTGCTAGGGACCTTAGTAAAATTTGGCTATGCTTGGGTGTGGTGAAATTTTGAATATTTTGTGTTTTGTCAAATCAGGACTAAATTGTGAAAAATGTGAAATATTTGGGGCAAAAGTGTAATTGGCCCATTTATGTGTTTATGGATGAATTTGAATGAATATATGATTAAACAAGTCAAATTTATATTAATTTAGATCAAGAAAAGAAGAAATCAGATTTGGATCGGGGAAATCAAAAGTTGTCGAATAGTCGTTCCGGTCCATTTGACGCTGTACGAGGTAAGTTCATAAGTAAATAATTGTTGTTAAAGTCATATGAAAATGTATTTAATTGTGCTGAATTGAATTTTAGTAACTATATATATGTATATGCTGAATTCATATAAGTATGGGAGAAGTAACTACAAGCTTGAAAGGATCGAATTACAACATCCGAAAGTCCCGTATGAAGCTTAGGAATAGTTAGGATACATATATCAGGATTTCGATATGTGATTTCCTATAAGACCATGTCTGGCACATTGGCATCAATTTGAGAATTACGTGTAAGACCATGCCTGGGACATTGGTATCGTATATGATTTCGTGTAAGACCTTGTCTGGGATAGTGGCATCGATATTTGATTACATGTAAGCCTCGTCTGGGACGTTGGCATTGTATGAGCTTTTCGAGCTATCCAAGTATCCTTATTGATTCCGAGTGGTTCAACGAGCAATGTTGAGTTAAGATCGAATGTGAAATCGAGCTAAAGGGTTAAGGTATGTGTAAAGTTAAATGTTCATGAAAACAAGGTAAGTATAGTATTTAAGACGATGATATGAACTATGCATGTTAAAAGTATGATCATTATGTACATGAGATTGTTCATATTCAACCATGTTGAAATAATCATGCTAATATTAATTTGATAGTTTATTTACTGATGACTTACTAAGCTTTTAAAGCTTACTTTGTGTGTTCTTTCCATGTTTTTAGATCATCGAAGCTAGCTGAGACTCTAGGGTCGTTGAGAAATGTCATTGCACTATCGATCATCTCATTGGTATTTTGGAAGCTTTGTATATATAGTATATGGCATGTATAGACTACTGTCATCATGATATGTTTTGAGTTGTGGTTTTAGCCATGTGATTTGGCTTGTAAATGTTTATGTGAATTTGGCCATTTAATTTGGCTTAAGTTATGTGTTTGCTTAGTTAAATATATTATGTATATAATGCCTTATATGTTGGCTTATTTGGTGTGAAGATGTGTTGGTTAGTTTGATTAGTTGTTAATTGATGTGCTTATGCTTGGAAGTTAGCATATTGTGGTTTGATTTGAGATGACTATATGGTATATGTTGAATTATAAAATAGGTAATAAGTTGATGGATAAATATATTTAGTATTTATGTATGTTTAATGCTTTTGGTATAATGATATGGTATGTTTTGGTTGTGGAATTGAGTAATTGAAATGGTTGATATTAGATGGTATAATATGTGGTTAATTGGCATGTTTTGGCTGCATATATATGTTTAGAAATAATGCAATTTGATGTGGTTTAGGTATATTGAGAAGGGTGAGAAATGTGACTTAAACCAAGTCTATTTTCACTCCAGAAGGCTGAGCACACGGGCGTGTGGCTCGACCGTGTGTGACACATGGCCTGGGTACATGGTCGTGTGCCCCTTGAGGTACCCTATGATTTAAAGTCAGTATACCCTATGTTTTTGACGTGGCCTAGACACACGGGCATGTCTATTGGTTTTGTGGGGCACACTGGCTGGTACATGGGCGTCTAGTCGGCCGTGTGGTGCAAGTCGGTATGTATGCTCTGTTCTCACACGGCCTATTACACGAGCTTGTCTGGTAGCCGTGTAAGGCACATGGCTTATTTCACATTGGTGTATGACCCTTATATCTTTGAAAATTTTTTATGTTTTCCAAAGTTTTTGAATGTTATTAGTTTAGTCACGAACCCCTTCTAAGCAAGTTTGAAGGTCTCGTAGAGCCTTATAAGGGACATTGTAAATGTTTTGAATGAATTTTGATTATTAATGCTTAAGTGTAAGTGAATGAAATGTGTTAACAGGTAATGCCTCATAACCCTATTCTGACGATGGATATGGGTTAGGGGTGTACAGTCCCAAGCAGCAACTTAATACTGAATTCAACCTCACGCACTGGAGGTAAACCAGGTAATTCTTTTAGAAAGACATTAGGAAATTCCTTTACCACACAGATATTCCCTAACACTGCACTACCCATCTTCGTATCTAGGATTTATGCTAAATACTCCTTACACCCTTTATGAATCAAATTATCTATTACCAAAGTAGAGATCATATTCAATAAGAAGTTTTGGTGCTCCTCAATCATGATTATAATGACCCGCTTCGTATCGCAATCAAGGCTAACCTAATGCTCACTCAACTATTCCATGCCCAAAATGAGGTCAAATTCTCCAAAAGGTAGCTCTATTAGATTAACAGGAAAACCTTGCCTTGGACTTGCAACAGAACCCTCTTATAAATTTTGTTCACATGCGAATTCCCAATTTATCAACCATTTTACAAGACAAATACGAGTGGGTAGATCCAATTTCAATTAATGAAAAATAGGAAATAACATCAATGGTAAAAGTATCTGCTATCATAATGGTTTTGTAACACCCCTAACTCATATCCATCGCTAAAATAGGGTTACAAAACATTACTGTAAAAATGCAACTTTAAAACATACATTTGCTAAATTTAATATAAACATATTGTAATCCATTCATATACATGCATATCGTCCCTTAATCGAGCCCTTGAGGCCCTAGAAACACTTTAGAAATGATTCAGGACTAAATCGGAAGCATTTGAAACATTTAAGAAATAGTTAGAAAAATTTAGCTGTAGGGGTAACACGGCCGTGTGGCTCACACATCTGAGACATAGGCCCGTGTCTCAGGCCATGTAACAATCAAAATAAGAGCACATGGCTATGTCCTAGCTCGTGTAACTCTCTGAGTTGGGTCCCACAGCCAAGCCACATGCCCGTGTGCCAAGCAGTGTAACACTCAAAATGTCCTTACACGCCCGGGTGCCAGGCCGTGTGATAGGCCGTGTAACTGTCTGATTTGTAACCTTTTTAAAATATAGGGGACACATGATTGTGTCGCATGGTCATGTGTCACACACGGCTGAGGCACACACCCATGTCTTAAGGCATGTGGATATGAAATTTGCCAAAATCAAGCCATTTCCATCACCCATTTCAAACATGTACCTACAAGCAACTTACACCTAAGAGCAAGGCACCAAAACATACCAAAACATGCATAATATGACCAATTCAAATTACCAAATTCTATTAAACCAGTATTCCATGTAGGCACCTTAATCAAAATCGAACAAATATACCTAAACTTATGCACAATTGGTCATTTTTCAATCATACACATCTAACTCAATTCCATAACAAAGCATACCATACTTAACCACATTGCATCTACTCCATTACATACCAAATTGGCTACTGAAACATGCATCATCTTAACTATATTAACAAATATCAACAAGATGCCATAAGTACCAAAAGTGTACTAACCATAATAAAACATATACTTGCCAAACTTATCAACTAACATAAATCACAAGTCCACCTATACTTGCCATTATAACCTTTGTCAAAATATAAAAAAACTACTGATATAACTGCTAGATAGTGTGATAGGTCTCAATCAAGCATGCAAACCGATCGAGCTTCTGATAATCTATAGAACATAGGAAAGAAACTACGTAAGCATATAATGCTTAGTAAGTTCGTAGATCATGAATATACCTTACCATTTCCATACATAACCTTATAATTTAAACATGATTCAATCCAACATAAGCTTGGGACAAGCCTAAGCATCATCAACAACACATGCTAGTGCTTTAACACTTAACTCAATTGAATTATCACATGGTAGGGTAGATCTGTGTGAACATAATTGTAATAGCCCGTTTTTCAGTGGTGTCAGAAATAGTGGTTTCGGGGCAACCAAATTCGATGAGTAAGTTTGTAAGTATTATTATTTAATATTTACGAGTAAAATATGGTTTTAAAAAGGTTTTTGATTTGATTATTTATGTTATATAAGTAATTTATTAAGTTCAAGTGGTAAGACCCTAAGTTCAAGCAGTTTTAGAAAATGAGGTATCGAGACCTTGTTTCTATAAACCAAGTCATAAATATTTTTATAAATATTTATGAAATGTCATTAACGTGGTATTAAAGTTTCGTTGAAAAATTTTAACGTTTCAATAGTTAATTAAGGAGAAAGGACTAAATTGTAAAAGTTAAAAAAAGTCAATTGCTATTAGTTTAAAGGTTTTAATTGATTAAAGAATCATAATTGGATGGTTTTAATGGCTAAATTACCCATTGTTAAGATGGTGTACGGTTTAAGTTTTAATTTCCTTTAATTTTATATATGTTTTATACATTATTTTTAATATTAAAATAATATAATAATGTTAAAATAAGAAAAGATAAGGTTTTCTTCTTCATTTTGGTTTTGTCCACCACCGAAATCACCATGGAAATGCTTCAAGGTTTGGCTTTGGCTATACCTTTGCATGGTAAGCCATTTTTCATCCATTTGTTTTAATTTTTATGTTTTTGAGAATGTTGCAACTAGGTCCAACTAGCTCGTACCTTCGATTTTGAAACTATTAAAGATTGTGAATGTTGCCATTGATGAATCTAGTGATTTTTTATGTTAAATGATGAAATTGAAATATTAGTTGTTATTTAAAAGTATTTTGTTAAGTAATTTTGATGAATTTTTTTATTAAGGACTAAGTTGTTGAAATAATAAAAGTACAAGGATTTGATGTGAAATTGTTGTAAAATGGGCTGATATGGAGGCTATGATATTCGACTAGAATGAAATTTCAAGAAAAATGGTTAATTTGCATGTTTTAGGCTCAAGGACTAAATTAAATAAAAGTAAAATGCTAAGGGTAATTTTGTAAAATGTCAAAATGACTAAATTGTATAAAATAAATTGTTTTACTGTCTAAATTAATAGATTGAATAAAATTATTAATTTAGATCAAGATTGAGTGGAAAGTCGAGGAGAATGGAAAGTTACCAAAATGCCCCTGAACTTTGTTATTTCTGCAATTTAGCCAGGTAAGTCCATAACTTAGTTAGTTCAATTAATTACTATTTCGATAAATTATTATTTATTTGTGTATATATGTGAATCAAATTTGTCAACTTGAAGGAAACAAATAAGACACTATGGCAGCACAACATAAAGATGTACAAGACCATGGTCAAACTTTGGCAATGTTTACGTAAAACCATAGTAAGGCTATACCAGTTTTTCAGACGCAAGACCATGGTTGGACCATGGCAATGTTTATGTAAGACCATAGCGAGGCTATGGCAGTTTTTAGGTGTAAGATTATGGTTGGACCATGGCAGTGTATATATATATGTAAGACCATAGCGAGGCTATGGCAGTTTTTAGATGTAAGATCATGGTTGGACCATGGTAATGTATATATATATGTAAGACCATAGCTGGGCTATGACATTCTAATGATAAGACTATAAATAGGTTATGGCACTATGAGCGTAAGACCATGGTAAGGTCGTGGCAGTGCACATGTAAGACCATAGTTAGACTATGGCATAATATGAAACATGTACTGGGGTCTCAATCATTTTTACAGTGTTCATCGAATATGAAAATGGAAGGTCTCGACCATCGATTTAAGAAAAGGGATGGTTTCGACCATCGTTGAGCACACTTTGTGTAAGCTTCGATAAGGGTTTCAATTGATTTCACTACAATAATTATCAAAAGGTATGATGCATCGATGATTAAAGTATGAGCATTCATGTTTATGAAAAGTATGATTTAAGTGATGTTATGTTTATGTACCATATCTTACCGTATGATGATATTGTTATGTGTTTAATCACTAGCTTATGGCTATGGTTAATGTTATGTGTTATGCAAATGAAATGGTAAGTTTTCAATATGAACCAAGACATGTATGTATGAAAGACTTTGAAATGTTGAGCTACATGAAAAATATGTTATGTTGAGATGGATGATAAATCCAATTGAATCATGCTCAAGTATAATGGTTATCCACATCAAATTCATAAGAATCATTTTTAAATGAACTAACATGTGTCGTTGATGTGCTTAGGCTTATGTCAAGTTTGTGGATATGATTGATGTTTGTGATTATGCTTGTACTATGCATATGAAACATTAAGAAAAGAGAATGAAATGGTAAGTACGTAATTGGGATGTGTTATGATGTTACAAAAGGTTTTGTAACATCCCAAACCCGGCCTAGCCGTTATGGCCGAATCTGTGATATCACATTGCAGTGAGTTTAAGAAAAGCTCATTTTATCGAAAAAAGGTCATTTGTGTTAAAACTTTGATGTGTTCTTCTAGAAAAGCTTATTACCTTATTCATTTATAAAAACAGAATTCGTTAAGCAAAGCATGCCTCTTACTAGAATTATTATCACCTTTTAAAACATAGTTTGTTTACGGAAATTCTTTAAATATGTTACGTAGCGTGGTAGTTGAAAAACATTTGTTCTCCTTTCTTTAAAACCCGAGTCCTAGTGCTAACAGATATAAGTCAATTTAAATAAAATCCCAAAAACTTAGAATGGCCTTATTACATAAATTTGCCCAAATAAATAAGTTTTACTAAAAATAAAATAAAAATATAACCAGTGGTGTGACTGTCTCCGAGTCCCTCGCAGCACCGACCTGCCTAAGGATTACCTGCACAGATAGACAGAAAGTGTGAGTTTATGAAAACTCAGCATATAATCTATCTTTATCAAACAAACAACATACAGTGTTGAACAGTTTAAGCCTAAGCCCAATTCAGTAACGGTATCAATGTGGCCTTAGCCCATTTCAGTACAATATCAATAATGCAAACAAGATCCTACCCATCCATCCTTTACACTCCACTCCATCCAACCCTACACTCCATGTGGGGATAATACCGACCCACCCATCATTACACTCCAAAATGTAGTATCGGTTTTGCCACTTAATCAGTATTTGCAGCTGAGCTGCCAGTAATAGGCTTATAGCCTTTCAGTACACTTCCTCCAATATCATATGTCCCACCCCATACAATGCAACATAATATAAATGTACATAAATAATAAAGATGGCATGCTTAATATTTAGATATCACACAGGGGTATTTTCGTCATTTATCTCATGGGGTATAACAGTCGTAACATAGATTAGGGTTTGAGTGTACTTACTGACCCATCAGTAGGTCCACAGTCGTCTCGTTTGACCCGTGCGACCTTAACAATCAAACAGTGATAATGTGCCCAAGCCCAAAATATGGCCCACGTGGGCCCCACACTTGTGCGGCCCAATAAGCCCAAATAGTGACCATGGCCGTGTAAATAACATAACCGGCTCAAAAGTCTCCAAACCTTCGGGCAATTTTACTCATGTGGACCCACGAACTCGTGCGGCCCACATGGCCTATTTCGACCCGGAGCGGCCCTAAACGGCCTGAGCCCATGAGTTCGCTCATAGTGGCCTCTATAGTCAAACATACAAGTTCATGCATCTGGTTCACCAAACGACAGAGCGCACACTCATATAGTGCGTATAAACATATCTTCCGACTTTTTTCGTTTAATAACAATAGAGTGTGATTACACATCTGGTTGCGAAAACGAACGAATTAGCCCACGCACTCCACCTACCATAACAAAAACTTTGGTTAAAAGTCTATGATACGCGTTTAAAAGAAACCCTAACTGAAACTTGTTCCAAAAGGCTACCTACTAACGCCTTGCTTAAATGACTGTGGTTACAGCACGCTTAGAATGCTGACGAGAGCCAATATCAAACACTTGATGAATATCTTCAAGACAACGGACCCCTTAACATACTACATACAGAAAGGTTAAACATTGCATAACAACCCAAGAGGTATGGACATTCGGCCAAGATTAATAACCCCAACCAAAGTGCCTTAGTTAATAAAACACCAACGAATAGTGTTACCTTAGAACGAGAGGCAAGAGGAAAATCCCGATCGTTCTTAAAATCCAAATGAACTCCCTCACTCCACAAGTGACACTACAACCGGAACCAACAAGTACCAAGATCAAAGAAAGAAGTGACAAAAATGGCATTTAGGGAGAAAAGGAAAGGCTAACCGAAAAATAGAGTCAATAGAGACTTACCAATTGATGCTTGCCAACGCAAAAGTGATTGAATGAAAGGGAGAGAAAAACGAATCCAGAGAGAGATGGGAGGGTAACCACCAAGAATTTGAGAGAGAGAGAGAAGTAGAAAAGAAATGGCAATGGAGACTAGGAAGAAGATTGATAGAAAGAAACAAAGTTTGGCTACAAAGGGGGAAGTGTTCGGCATACAAAACCAATGCGAGCAAAGTAAAGAATTACAGCAATAATCAAAAGTAGAAAGATGGGAAAAGAGAAGAAACCAACTAAGAAAAGCATGATATAGGAGAGCAAACCAAAACCCGAGTGGTCACAAAAGGTATTCGGCCACACAAAGAGCAATACCTGAAAATGAAAGACTAAAAGATAACCCCTCCATAAAACCAAAAACTTCTACACTCTTTCGGCACTAATAGCAAAAGTGACTGAATTTTCACATTAGGTTTCCCACTTTTGGTATGGCACCACCTAACACCTCAACCTTCCTTATTTTCCTCCTAAAATCTCTCCCATAATCTCTCCTCAAATCCCTCAAACAATCAATTCAAACACCATTCAAACTCCCCTTACAACCGGCAACACACACCACTCTCCCTCAAACACTCAACCATTAGAGTTTCAGTCAATCCCAACTACCAACCTTGTGAGAGCAGCAAAATATAAATCCCTTGCGCAAAGGTAGCTTGAACTCAAGACCCCTTAGGCACACCCATACTCTACTTACCATCAAGCTACAAGCGTTACATTGACATGCTTTACTTACTTAAATTTAAGAGTCCATACCAATACGCAAGGGTTAATCCAATAAAAAGACAAGAATTTTGCTAATGCCCAAGTTTGAACCCAGGACTTCCCACGCTTCTCAGGACACTTAACCATTAAAGCAAGCAAGCAATTATGCACACAACACGAATTTAAATATTATAGATTTCGGGCGTTACAACTTTACCCCTAAAAGAAAATTTCGGCCTTGAAATTTACCTAATCAAAATAGATGAGGATATTGTTGTCGCATCGCCTCCTCGGGTTCCCATGTGGCTTCCTCAGAATTGTGATTACGCCTGTTACACCCCAAACCCAGCCTAGACGCTATGGCCGAAATCTAGCGTGTCACATTGAAGTGTTTTTCGACAACCATGTTCTCATTGAAAACCCTTCTTACTATTTAAAACTTCTGGCCATTTTAAAACTTGTCAAAACCTCAGTTTCCGTTGGTTTATTAAAAGTCATTCTCTTGTAAAACATTATTACTTTTAAAACTTTATTTGCTGCGGAAGCTTAGTTTAAAGTTTTGCGGAAACGTGATATTTTGAAAAACAATTATTGTTTTGGAAAAGAAAATCGTGTTCTACTCTAGTAATTATAAAACAATATATAAAATTCCAATTTAGAACCAGAAATTAAAAGAGGCCTTGTTACAACCCAGATCACATATAAATACTTGTAAATAGATAACTTAAAAGAAAGTCAGAAATAATAGCAGTTGTGTAGCCACTTCCGAGTCCCTCGCAGCACCGATCCTCCTAATGCTGGGGATTACCTACGCAATTAATAAATGGGGTGAGTTCATGAAAACTCAGTATGTAATCCCCTCCTAAACTAAAATAGTTAGTAAACAGACAGAATTTAGAATCAGTCTGGGTCAGAGCCCATTACAGAATCAGTAGCATATGCAGACAGATTACCAGCCCAATCCAACCAACACACCACCCGTACCAACCAGCATACCCATGTGGGGATAAAATCGACCCACCCAGCCAACACACCAAGCTTAGCACCGATTGTGGCACTAAGTCAACAGGATAGCTCAACGCCATAGACAGGACAACACATAGTCGTAAACATCGCAGCAGCGCTGCCATATAATAGGACGGCTGGAAGCCGTAAGCAGAATGGCACAATGGTACAAAGCCATCGATAACTACATTATGTTAGGCACATAGCCCTCAACTAGAGTAACATAACTGACACATCACCCTAGGTAAATGTGATAGACACAAAGTCGTTAATATTCATATATTGGCACATAACCTTAGGCAAACACGTTTAGCACACAACCATAATCAGGTTGGCACAGAGCCATATGTAGGTTGGCGCAAAACCATAATAAGAATAATTGGCTTTAAGCCATCGGTAGCTGTATCATGTTAGGCACATAGCCATCAGCAACGGTAATATAGTCGGCACATAGCCTCGGGTAAATATGATCGACACAGAGTCGTCAATAATCATGTATTGGGCTTAAAAGTCACCGGTAGATCCACAGTCATCAAGCAACCATGCGATCCGGGCACACTATCACGAGGATTATTTTGGTATAGCTAGACGTTTCATTTTGAGTATGACATGTATAGCATCGTAGCCATTTTCTGTGTATGATCTTATGATATGGCTAATGATTGGTATGTAACTGCTTGATAATGATTAGCTGTTGGAATGGCTAATCAAGGACATGTTTAGTGTTATGTATGCCTAAATACTAGTTATTCCATGGAAATCATGAAAAGGTGAAATTAGCGCAAAATGGAATCAGACAGTAGCAGTGACATGCATTTGAAAAATCACTAAAAATAGTAGAAATGGAATTAAATGATGAATAAGTTATGAAATAAAATATTATTATGTCTATTTTCTAATGGAAGAAACAAAATAGGTAAATGAGATATATTTTATGAGATATTTAAATTTTTGTGAAACAGGGCCAGAGCGATTTCTGGATCCCCTGTTCTTGTGACAGTCCTAAATTGACCCTAGTCGGGAACTGGTTTCGGGACCACAAAACCTAGTCAAAAATTTTGTAAAATATTCATTTCAGTGTTTTTGTTATGTGAATTACCTATTGTGAAAGTTGGGTGGCCTAATTTAGTTAATTGGATGCTAAATTATTTAGTTGGGATTTGATTGTATAAAGGAAAATTTTAGAAGTCTTTTTCTTAAAGTGGCCAATTGTTAACATGGCTAAAATATGGGGCTTGCATGTCAATTAGACCCCTTTTATTTTAGTGGACGGCAATGATGAAGGGAAATTTGTATCTTTGTGCTTTTTATATTAGTATAATAATGATAATTGGTTTTATAATATGAAATGAATAAAACATAAAAACTGGTCTCATCTTCCACTTTCTTTATTTTTTTTCTTCACCTTTTGGAAAGAAAGGGGGAATGGAGTTTTAGTTTTCTTCCATATTTGTTCTGCTGGAAAACCGATTGGAAGAAGGCTTGGTGTCGCATGCATGCAGGAAAAAAACTATGATTTTAGCTAGTTAGGTAGCTGAAATTTCAAGTAACTCGGTAATCCATCGAAGAAGAAGAAGAGGGCTGCAACAAAAAGAAAAATGGAGACGGTAGAAGGTAGGAGAAGTGGGAAAATCTTGGTAAGCTTATTGGTTCTTTAAATTTTTCTTTACGATATTAACTATGAAAATTTTCAAGTTTGATTTGTTGTGGTTTTATTTAAGACTACTAATGTCCAAATTAGGACACTTGATATTGATTGAATTGATGAGGATTAAATTCGTTCTTTGATGTCTGAATGTTAAATAATGCTTGCTGTCTAGATTGAAATTATGCTAGAAGGTTGAACAATTGTTGTTCAAATGGAATTTTGGAGTGTTTAATGGACTCCAGGTTGCTAAAATTTACATGAATAGAAATTTCTAAGCTTAAATTGTAAGAATTTGAGTTGTGTGGTTTAAATTGCCAAAGATGCATTTGGCAATTGATTATAATTTGTTAAAGGGTGTAAAGTATTGATAGTTCTAAATGGTACATAGTTAAATGAAGATGGAAGCTTGATAAAATTTTATTTAGAATGGAAGTAGGAGAAATGTGTATTCGGCCATGTTGTGATGAGTTGAATTTGAATGATTGATGCTTTAGTTTATAAATGGTCATTAGATGAGTTTTAAAGTTGTTAAAGTTTGATAATTTGGGGGTGTTAAATTGGGGAAAACGTGTAAAAAAAATGGGTTGATAATGTTTATTTGTTAATTGATGTTTGCACCATTGTCGAATGTGCTTAACATTAAGACATGATTTAGTTAAATGCAAACTAATGGAAGAATGGAATTTAGCTTTGCCTTACCTGTGTTAAAATGATGGAATTAGTAGGAAATGGGTATGAGCTTGTCAAATTTTTGAAATTAGGACCTTGTGAACTAAATGATATTCGGCAATGGTACTTTTTTACATGAGGAATTCAGTATTAATTGTATTAAATAAGGTTGAGGTAGTTGCCGAATGTGTTTATAATTAAGTAAGGTTAATAATAGAGCAATGAGTGGCTAGTAGAATCTAGTTAGTCTTCTTGTTGTATTCGGCCATGAGTTTGTATAATTGGTTTGTAATAGATTAAATTTGTTTATTCAAGCTCAAGAGCTTAGGGAGTCTAATTCGGATAAGAGAAAAAGCTACCTAACCGAATAGTCGATCTGTAATCGTTCGACAACTTCCGAGGCAAGTTCTTAAGTATTTGAGTTTGATTCCTTTGTAAGTTTTAAGTTTTTAAATGGGATGAATATGAATTAAGTATATACGTTAAGGTCAATAACTTTTCTAAATGATGGCATATATGATATTATGTTTTAAATATGTGAATGAGAACTTTACAGAGTAAATTTGTATAAATCTGCTCGGGACAGCAGCAGTAGTTTGTTTTGGAAAAATTACCATAAATTGTGGGAATTGAGTTAAAGGCTGAATAGATTATGTAATTAAAGCTTGATGCGTCTAGTTTCGTATAAAAGAAATCGTGTAAGTAAAGGGGCTGCCGATAATGAGATTTTTTTTTGTGTGAGACAGAGTCAGAATGGCTCTGAAATCCCCTGTTCAGTATTTGAAAAATCATTATAAATTGTACAAAAATGATTATAAGATAAGATTTATATTCTTAGACTCCTTAATGAGTTTAGTTTCAAACAAAATAAACGAAAACATATTTTGAATTCTGTACAATGAGAAATTCAGTTCTTAGTGAAGAGTAGTCAGAATAGTCAAGCAGTAAAATAGGGGAAACTTTAAGAAAAAGCTGGTATTGATTAGCCAAACCAAAAATTCTGAAAATTTTGTGGATAGAAGATATACGAGTCTATTTTCATGGAAAATTAACGGCACATCATTTGGAGTTTTGTAGCTCTAGTTACAAATAATTTAAAGATTGTTGCTCAGGAAAACAGCTTGTAGAGAATTTGTGATTATGTTGTAAACATTGATAAAACTTGTTTTAGTTGCTCATAAGCTATTGATTAAACCCATACGTGAATTCTAATTTGTGACATTATAAAATGATATATGAGTGTTAGATGGATCTTTGATATTAAAAATTGTGAAATTGTAAGTTGATAAGTATTCGAATATGGAATGATAGTATGGCTTGAAATTGAATTATTCATTGGAAAATGATAGATGTAGATTCAGCCAAGACAAAGTGTATACATGAAAGTATATGTGGGATATGAAGTATATTTGGATAATTGTGATGTGAATATATGAAAATTTATATTTTGATTCAGGATTTTATGTGATGAATGTGAATGTGAATATATGAGATAAGGCCGAATGGCCAATGTGATGAACGTGAAAGTGTATATATATATTGTGGCCAAATGTCAAACTGTGGAAAGTGTGTTTTATTAGATATTTGATGAGGCAAATGAATTACAAATATGATAGTCGATGTGAATGCTGTAACATGTGAATAAATATGCATGAAACTCTGTGATGTAAATCCGAGATTTAAGACCCGATGACTATATGTGGTGACTATGTCCGGGTTAAGACCCGCTGACTTCGTGTGGAGATTTCATCTGAGCTAGAGGTCTCGCCGATAATCCGAGTAGAGTTTAAAGCTATAAGACTTCGCAATAAGAATTGCTTATAAATATATTCAATACGAAAGGTTAAACAGGTATGTACTCCGAGTCTATATGTGAGCTTGATTTGATCTAAATCATAAGGTAGTTATGTGACGCATACGTGAGCAATCTATGAGACTATTCCTATGATTATGTGGCATCGGATCAGTGTGAAAGGTTATGTGAAATTATACAATATATCTATGTTACATGAGCTCACTTTTAGGTGAAAGTTTATCTGCCTATTGTATATGATGAGATGTGCATATTCGGTAAAGGGATGATATACCCAAAGGAAGAGTGAAATAAAAAAAAATACGAACAACCATATTATAATTTGATTGTTATCTGTTGACACTGCTTAAAACTTACTAAGCATTGTAATGCTTACTCCGTTTACTTTGTTTCCTCTGTTTTATAGATCCCATTTGGAAGCTACAGACTCGGGAATCGTCAGCAACTTGTTACACTATCACTATCCACTGCTTGGTACTGTTATGTTTTGGGTTATTTTATGGCATGTGTAGAATAGACTAGTGGCAGAAGAATATTTTGGTTAATGTATATAAGCCATGCGAAAATGGCATCTTTTGAATGTGTACTTATAGAAGTTTAAATTGTATCCCTGGCTGTCTTTAGTATTTATCTAAAGGAATGTTCTTTATTTCTTTAAAAAGTAAAAAATAAAAATATCAAAATTTTTACTGTTCTAATATGAGTTTCAAGTCCGGTAATGCCCCTTTACCTATTCCGACGATGGATATGGGATAGGGGTGTTACATTTTATTGGTATCAGAGCCACGGCTTAGTTGATTCTAGGACTAACGTAGCACACGTGAGTCTATTTATACATGCCATAAAGTGATAAAATGATAGTGTGATGATTTTTGACTATTAAAATGTGTTTGTTGTATTGTAATGAATCTTGATCCCGATCGAGCTGTAGCAAGCTTCTGAGTATGAGAATTTGCGATATAACTTCACTTGGATATGCCTAAATTATTAAGTTGATCAGGTACGTATCATGTACTCGTATTTGAATTTTGATTTGGATTGAATTATAAGGGTATAAGTGATGCAATTTTGAAAGAGTGTTATGACTATAAATGTGATTTTTGTATGTGGCTATGGAACTGGAAGTTGAATGGTCGATAAGCATGTTGTGTTTGTATTCAAGTAATGTAAATGATATACTAATGTGTATTGTTATATATGTATATGTACATGAGAATTGAGAGTTATATATCCGGGCTAAGTCCCGAAGAGCATTCGTGCTGGTGTTATATCTGGGCTAAGTCCCGAAGAGCATTCGTGCTGGTGTTATATCCGGGCTAAGTCCGGAAGAGCATTCGTGCTAGTGATATATCTTGGCTAAACCTCGAAGGCATTCGTGCTGGAATTATGAGGCACTGTGTGTGCAAGCTCTTCAACCGAGCACTATGTGTGCCAGATCAGTAGTTGAGGCACTATGTGTGCGAGTTCTTCAATCGAGCACTATGTGTGCGAGATTGGTAATTGAGGCACTATGTGTGCGAGTTCTTTAATCGAGCACTATGTGTGCGAAATCAGTCAGTGGGCACTGTGTATGCGAAGTGTGTTTCATGTACGACCTCGTGTGAGACGATGGCATTGATTTGTAATAGTAAGTAAGACTTAAAGAGAAAATTCGTTAAACGGACTAAACACTGGTAAACTAATAAAAGTCGGAGATTATACAACATTGTGCTAAATTGGTAATGAAATAAGTTCGAGACATTAAATTGACAAGGTATGTGATATATATATATACATTACAAATATGAGATTCTCGGTATATGCAGTTATATGTGCTATTGTGAATAAACACTATTTTGTTAATCATGTTCAAGAAATTATTTCGATTAAGTTTCGACATTTGAAAGTTGGTAAGAATTTCTGATGAATGGTGATAATTTTGGATATATGAGTTATGTGCTAGAATAAATCTCATGCCAGTATATTATATTAGGCTTTTTGCTTATTCGACTGTATACGGGTAGCGTTAATTATGAAAGGATGTGCTAAATGAAATAAATGTTCAGGTACGTGGAAGTTGATTTTTCTTTGGAAATAAGTTAAGTTAAATATTGATGCAAGATGTTAACATAATCTTGTATCAGCTTATATATGTTGCTGAATTGAGAATTTAAAACCTTCAGCTACTGTATCAGTGGTTACTTGAAATAGCCGAAGATAAATGATAGTATTAAATTCTTATTGACAGTGTTTTATTGATGAATGGGTGTGTGAAAGATTATCTAAGTTATATGTATATATAAAAAAAATTAAGATGTTAAATGAGTGTTGTCATGAACCAAATGAATATATATATTTGAGTTATTCAGGCCTTGTGCCTAGTAGGTTTGGGACCGGTGAATTGTATACTAGGCTAATAGCCAAATTAGTTGATGGCTGTCAAGTTTATTCGGACTTTGGGTTAAGTAGGCTTAGAACCTGTGTGTGGGGTTCGAGCCTATACCTAGTAGATTCAGACCGGTGGGTTAAATTGTGTTATACCTATGTGCGTTATTACCGAAATGAAAAGTAAGTGAGTAAATGTCAATTCTATGGATCTCTGTGATTTATTATGATCAAACTAAGAAAGTTTTGTTAGTTAAAGCACTGAAGCGTAAGTTCGGAGTTCAGGAAACTAGGTGGGATCTAGAGAACTCAACGAGAGAAAGTTACCCTATCCTATTTGCCGGTAAGATTTTCAGGGACGAAAATCCCTAAAGGGAGGGAGAGTTGTGATAGTCCTAAATTGACCCTAGTCGGGAAGTGGTTTCGGGACCACAAAACCTAGTAAAAAATTTTGTAAAATATTCATTTCAGTGTTTTTGTTATGTGAATTACCTATTGTGAAAGTTGGGTGTTTAGTTAATTGGATGCTAAATTATTTAGTTGGGATTTGATTGTATAAAGGAAAATTTTAGAAGTCTTTTTCTTAAAGTGGCCAATTGTTAACATGGCTAAAATGTGGGGCTTGCATGTCAATTAGACCCCTTTTCTTTTAGTGGACGACAATGATGAAGGGAAATTTGTATCTTTGTGCTTTTTATATTAGTAAAATAATGATAATTGGTTTTATAATATGAAATGAATAAAACATAAAAACTGGTCTCATCTTCCACATTCTTTATTTTTTTTCTTCACCGTTTGGAAAGAAAGGGGGAATGGAGTTTTAGTTTTCTTCCATATTTGTTCTGCTGGAAAACCGATTGGAAGAAGGCTTGGTGTCGCATTCATGCAGGAAAAAAACTATGATTTTAGCTAGTTAGGTAGCTGAAATTTCAAGTAACTCGGTAATCCATCGAAGAAGAAGAAGAGGGCTGCAACAAAAAGAAAAATGGAGATGGTAGAAGGTAGGAGAAGCGGGAAAATCTTGGTAAGCTTATTGGTTCTTTAAATTTTTCTTTACGATATTAACTGTGAAAATTTTCAAGTTTGATTTGTTGTGGTTTTATTTAAGACTACTAATGTCCAAATTAGGACACTTGATATTGATTGAATTGATGAGGATTAAATTCGATCTTTGATGTCTGAATGTTAAATAATGCTTGCTGGCCAGATTGAAATTATGCTAGAAGGTTGAACAATTGTTGTTCAAATGGAATTTTGGAGTGTTTAATGGACTCCAGGTTGCTAAAATTTACATGAATAGAAATTTCTAAGCTTAAATTGTAAGAATTTGAGTTGTGTGGTTTAAATTGTCAAAGATGCATTTGGCAATTGATTATAATTTGTTAAAGGGTGTAAAGTATTGATAGTTCTAAATGGTACATAGTTAAATGAAGATGGAAGCTTGATAAAATTTTATTTAGAACGGAAGTAGGAGAAATGTGTATTCGGCCATGTTGCGATGAGTTGAATTTGAATGATTGATGCTTTAGTTTATAAATGGTCATTAGATGAGTTTTAAAGTTGTTAAAGTTTGATAATTTGGGGGTCTTAAATTGGGGAAAACGTGTAAAAAAATTGGGTTGATAATGTTTGTTAGTTAATTGATGTTTGCACCATTGTCGAATGTGCTTAACATTAAGACATGATTTAGTTAAATGCAAACTAATGGAAGAATGGAATTTAGCTTTGCCGTACCTGTGTTAAAATGATGGAATTATTAGGAAATGGGTATGAGCTTGTCAAATTTTTGAAATTAAGACCTTGTGAACTAAATGATATTCGGCAATGGTACTTTTTACATGAGGAATTCGGTGTTAATTGTATTAAATAAGGTTGAGGTAGTTGCCGAATGTGTTTATAATTAAGTAAGGTTAATAATAGAGCAATGAGTGGCTAGTAGAATCTAGTTAGTCTTCTTGTTGTATTCGGCCATGAGTTTGTATAATTGGTTTGTAATAGATTAAATTTGTTTATTCAAGCTCAAGAGCTTAGGGAGTCTAATTCGGATAAGAGAAAAAGCTACCTAACCGAATAGTCGATCTGTAATCGTTCGACAACTTCCGAGGTAAGTTCTTAAGTATTTGAGTTTTATTCCTTTGTAAGTTTTAAGTTTTTAAATGGGATGAATATGAATTAAGTATATACGTTAAGGTCAATAACTTTTCTAAATGATGGCATATATGATATTATGTTTTAAATCTGTGAATGAGAACTTTACAGAGTAAATTTGTATAAATCTACTCGGGACAACAGCAGTAGTTTGTTTTGGAAAAATTACCATAAATTGTGGGAATTGAGTTAAAGGCTGAATAGATTATGTAATTAAAGCTTGATGCGTCTAGTTTCGTATAAAAGAAATCGTGTAAGTAAAGGGGTTGCCGATAATGAGATTTTTTTTTTGCGTGAGACAGAGTCAGAATGGCTTCGAAATCCCCTGTTCAGTATTGGAAAATCATTATAAATCGTACAAAAATGATTTTAAGATAAGATTTAGATGCTTAGACTCCTTAATGAGTCTAGTTTCAAACAAAATAAACGAAAACAAATTTTGAATTCTGTACAATGAGAAATTCAGTTCTTAGTGAAGAGTAGTCAGAATAGTCAAGCAGTAAAATAGGGGAAACTTTAAGAAAAATCTGGTATTGATTACCCAAACCAAAAATTCTGAAAATTTTTTGGATAGAAGATATACGAGTCTATTTTCATGGAAAATTAACGGCACATCATTTGGAGTTTCGTAGCTCTAGTTACAAATAATTTAACGACTGTTGCTCAAGAAAACAGCTTGTAGAGAATTTGTGATTATGTTGTAAACATTGATAAAACTTGTTTTAGTTGCTCATAAGCTATTGATTAAACCCATACGTGAATTCTAATTTGTGACATTATAAAATGATATATGAGTGTTAGATGGATCTTTGATATTAAAAATTGTGAAATTGTAAGTTTATAAGTATTCGAATATGAAATGATAGTATGGCTTGAAATTGAATTATTCATTGGAAAATGATAGATGTAGATTCAGCCAAGACAAAGTGTATACATGAAAGTATATGTGGGATATGAAGTATATTTGGATAACTGTGATGTGAATATATGAAAATTTATATTTTGATTCAGGATTTTATGTGATGAATGTGAATGTGAATATATGAGATAAGGCCGAATGGCCAATGTGATGAACGTGAAAGTGTATATATATATATTGTGGCCAAATGACAAACTATGGAAGGTGTGTTTTATTAGATATTTGATGAGGCAAATGAATTACAAATATGATAGTCGATGTGAATGCTGTAACATGTGAATAAATATGCATGAAACTCCGTGATGTAAATCCGGGATTTAAGACCCGATGACTATATGTGGTGACTATGTCCGGGTTAAGACCCGCTAACTTCGTGTGGAGATTTCATCTGAGCTAAAGGTCTCACCGATAATCCGAGTAGAGTTTAAAGCTATAAGACTTCGCAATAATAATTGCTTATAAATATATTCAATGCGAAAGGTTAAACAGGTATGTACTCCGAGTCTATATGTGAGCTTGATTTGATCTAAATCATAAGGTAGTTATGTGACGCATACGTGAGCAATCTATGAGACTATTCCTATGATTCTGTGGCATCGGATCAGTGTGAAAGGTTATGTGAAATTATACAATATATTTATGTTACATGAGCTCACTTTTAGGTAAAAGTTTATCTGCCTATTGTATATGATGAGATGTGCATATTCGGTAAAGGGATGATATACCCAAAGGAAGAGTGAAATAAAAAAAATACGAACAACCATATTATAATTTGATTGTTATTTGTTGACACTGCTTAAAACTTACTAAGCATTGTAATGCTTACTCCGTTTACTTTGTTTCCTCTGTTTTATAGATCTCATTTGGAAGCTACAGACTCGGGAATCGTCAGCAACTAGTTACACTATCACTATCCACTGCTTGGTACTATTATGTTTTGGGTTATTTTTTGGCATGTGTAGAATAGACTAGTGGCAGAAGAATATTTTGGTTAATGTATATAAGTCATGCGAAAATGGCATCTTTTGAATGTGTACTTATAGAAGTTTAAATTGTATCCCTGGCTGTCTTTAGTATTTATCTAAAGGAATGTTCTTTATTTCTTTAAAAAGTAAAAAATAAAAATATCAAAATTTTTACTGTTCTGATATGAGTTTCAAGTCCGGTAATGCCCCTTTACCTATTCCTGCGATGGATACGGGATAAGGGTGTTACAGTTCTGACTTTTGAAATTCACCAAAAACTGTACAAAGATAATTAGAAGTCTTTCTTTACATTTACAGATTCCTTATTAAGTCCAGTTTTATGAGAAATAAAATTAATAGTAATTGGAACTCTGTATAGGGAGATATTTGATTCGTAATACACAGAGGTCAGAGCAGTCGTACCCTGAAACAGGGGGACTTTAACTAATAAACTGTACCAATTGGCCTGACCAAAAATTCTAGAAAACAATTAATTGATAGATATATGAGTCTAGTTTCAGGGAAAATTTACGGAATTGGATTTCAGGTTTCGTAACTCGAGATATGAATTTTTAAGCGACTGTGACGCAGATTACCAGCTTCTCTAGAAGTTTTAAAAATAAATTGTTTGAGCTGTTTAAGTAATGAATTAAGTCCGTTAACACCTCGTGTTCGACTCCGGCGACGATCTCAGATACGGGGCGTTACATTTTATTGGTATCAGAGCAAAGTTTTAGTCGGTTCTCGGAATATTTAGTATGAGTAAGAGTCTAGCTATACATGCCATACTTATGTGTTGATAGTGTGACGACTCCTGACGATTTTAAAATGTTTTCTTTTATAGTTACAGATCCTGAACAAGCTGGTGCAGATGATGTACAGAGTAACGTGCTCGCTCCCGCAGAAGGGACGGTGCCACCAAATAGTTGTGAAAGGCCTATTACAGTTAGTCAAGGAGGAGGGGCTCGAGAAGCCTTCTTCCAAGCTATGAATGAATGGTTTGTTGAGTTCGTTCGAACAAATCTGGCTGTTAGACGTCCACCCCCTCATGATCATCAGACCCCCATGTAGCTCCCCCAGTCACAGGTACGGTTATAAGAGAAAAACTACCAGTTGATAAAATCAGAAAACAAGGAGCTGAAGAGTTTCGAGCTACAAAAGATGATGATGCAGAAAAGGAAAAATTTTGGCCCGAGAATACTATCAGAGTCTTTGATGAGTTATCCTGCACACCTGAGGAATGTATGAAATGTGTTGTATCACTCATTAGAGATTCGGCCTACCATTGGTGGAAGACACTTGTATCAGTTGTACCGGAAGAGAGTCACTTGGGACTTCTTTCAGGAGGAATTTCGTAAAAAGTACATCAGTTAGAGGTTTGTTGACCAGAAAAGAATAGAGTTTCTAGAGTTGAAATAGGGCAATATGACAGTGACTGAATATGAGCGCGAGTTTGTTAGACTCAGCAATTATGCTCGAGAGTGTGTGTCTACAGAGGCTATTATGTGCAAAAGATTTGAGGATGGGCTTAATGATGATATCCGATTGTCTGTTGGTGTCCTAGAAATAAAAGAGTTTGTTATCCTAGTTGAGAGAGCCTGTAAGGCAGAGGAGCTATTAAAAAGAAAGAGCAAAGTTGAAATTGAGACGCAAAACACGAAGAAAAGACTAATAAGCAAGTAATTTCAGTCTACATCCAAGAGGCCTAGAGAGTTCTCCACTAGATCTAATTTTTTCAGCTGGATATTCTAGTCGAAACAGAGGCAGAAGATTTATGAGTCTGAAAGCTCAGACCACTTCGATTGCAAGCGTTGGCAGTGTTCAACCTGATAGACTAGAGTGTCCCCGATGTGGTCGACGTCACCCAGGTCAGTGTCGAGCAACTGAGACAGGTTGTTTCCGATGTGGTGCACCAGACCATTTTATTCGAGAGTGTCCCGAAATGATTAAAAGGGAAGCAATACCGAATGTAAGATCAGGAAAAGCTCCTGTCAGAGGTAAACCACTGAGAAATCTGGGAGTTGGGGCAAATAATAGAGGTGCATCTAGAGATTTAGCAGTGAGGCCAGATGTTAGAGTACCTGCGAGGACTTATGCTATCCGTACTCATGAAGAGGCATCCTCCCCCGATGTGATTACGGGTACATTTTCTCTCCATGATACTAGAGTTATTGCTTTGATTGATCCGGGTTCAACCCATTCATATGTTTGCATGAAATTGATGCCTAGTATAAGTATGCCTATAGAATCTACAAAATTTGTGATTAAAGTATCTAATCCATTAGGCAAGCATGTATTAGTAGATACAGTATGTAGAAATTGTCCTTTGATGATTAGAGGCTACTATTTTCTGGTCGATCTCATGCTATTGCCATTTGATGAGTTTGATGTGACACATGATGTGATAGTGAATTGTGGAAAGAAATTCATTGAGTTGAAGTGTGAAAATGGTGAAATTCTTCGGGTTAATTCAGAAGAGTCAGATAGTTCATTTCCCATAATTTCTGTTATGTCTGCTCAAAAATGTTTGAGAAAAGGGTATAAAGCTTATCTTGCTTTTGTGTTGAACACTAAAGATCCAGAATTGAAAATTGAATCAATGCCTGTGGTATGTGAGTTTCCCGATGTGTTTCCGGAAGAACTACTAGGTTTGCCTCCTGTTAGAGAAGTTGAGTTTGGTATTGAGTTGATTCCAGGTACCACGCCCATTTTTATTGCTCCTTATAGAATGGCTCCGTCGAATTGAAAGAATTGAAAGCTCAGTTGTAGGAATTAACAGATAAAGACTTTGTAAGACCCAGTAGTTCACCATGGGGTGCACCAGTGCTATTTGTGAAAAAGAAAGACGGATCGATGAGATTGTGCATAGATTATCGGCAACTTAACAAGGTAACAGTAAAGAATAAGTATCCATTGCCTAGAATTGATGATCTGTTTGAACAATTAAAGGGAGCTACTATGTTCTCCAAGATAGATTTGAGATCCAGATACTATCAGTTGCGAGTTAAAGAGTCAGATGTCCTGAAGACTGCTTTCCGGACTAGGTATGGTCATTATGAGTTCCTTGTGATGCCATTTGGCTTGACTAATGCTCCTGCCATTTTCATGTACTTAATGAACCGAATATTTAGACCGTACTTGGATAAGTTTGTAGTTGTGTTCATTGATGATATCTTGATTT
The DNA here is from genome assembly GCF_007990345.1 of Gossypium hirsutum. Taxonomy (NCBI): domain Eukaryota; kingdom Viridiplantae; phylum Streptophyta; class Magnoliopsida; order Malvales; family Malvaceae; genus Gossypium; species Gossypium hirsutum. Next base: position 26,876,174 of record NC_053427.1, on the reverse strand, counting down.
ATTCTCATGATGAGACTGAGCATGCAGAGCATTTGAGAACTGTTTTACAGATTCTGAGAGATAATCAGTTGTATGCCAAGTTCAGCAAAAGTGAGTTATGGTTACGAGAAGTTGGTTTTCTTGGACATATTGTCTCAGGTGAAGGTATTAAGGTTGATCCGAGCAAGATTTCAGCCACTGTTGATTGGAAGCCTCCTAGAAATGTATCAGAAGTTAGAAGTTTTCTTGGTCTTGCCGGATATTATAGACGATTTGTAGAGGGATTTTCCATGATAGCTACCCCACTGACAAGATTGCTGCGAAAGGATATCAAGTTTGAATGGACTGAGAAGTGTCAACAGAGTTTTAACAAGTTAAAAGTATTGTTAACTAAAGCACTTGTTTTAGTACAACCAGAACCAGGTAAGGAGTTTGTGATTTACAGTGATGCGTCCATGAATGGACTTGGTTTTGTACTTATGCAGGAAGGGAAAGTAATTGCTTATGCCTCAGACAGCTAAAGCCACATGAGAAGAACTATCCGACTCATGATTTAGAGCTAGTTGCCATTGTTTTTGCGCTGAAGATTTGGAGACATCATTTGTACGGTGAGAAGTGCCACATATTCACTGATCACAAAAGTTTGAAATATTTGATGACTCAAAAAGATTTGAATTTGAGGCAAAGAAGATGGTTAGAGTTGATTAAAGATTATGAGCTAGTGATCAATTATCACCCAGGTAAGGTAAACGTTATTGCTGATGCTTTGAGTAGGAAATCTTTATTTGCATTAAGAGCTTTGAACACTAGTCTAGCCTTATCAGATGATGGTTTTATCTTAGCTGAGTTGAGAGCTAAACCGATGTTTCTTGAAGAAATTTGTGAAGCTCAGAAAAATGACAGTGAGTTGTTAGCCAAAAGAGATCAGTGTGGGTCAGATATAGAGTCAGATTTTTAGATCAGTTCTGACGGTTGTTTGATGTTCCGAGACAGGGTATGCGTACCGAAGAATGATGAGCTTATTCGAAAGATCTTACAAGAAGCACAAAGTAGTTCTTTGTCTATTCATCCAGGTAGTACAAAGATGTATAATGATTTGAAGAAAATGTACTGGTGGGTAGGAATGAAAAGGGACATTTTTTAGTTTGTTTCTAGATGCTTGATCTGTCAGCAGGTAAAGGCCGAACATCAGGTACCTTCAGGTTTATTGCAGCCTGTGCTAGTCCCTGAGTGGAAATGGGATCGAGTTACTATGGATTTTGTGACAGGATTGCCGTTGACACCAAGAAAGAAAGATGCAATATGGGTTGTGATTGATAAGTTAACGAAGTCGGCTCATTTTATCCCAGTTTGTATGGATTGTTCACTTGACAAGTTGGCCGAGTTGTATATTTCAGAGATAGTCAGACTACACGGGTACCATTATCGATCATTTCAGACAAAGATCCAAGATTTACTTCATGGTTTTGGAAGAAATTACAGGAGGCTTTGGGCACAAAGTTGAGTTTTAGTACAGCTTTCCATCCTTAAACCGATGGTCAGTCAGAGAGAGTTATTCAGGTACTTGAAGATATGCTTAGATGCTGTGTACTAGAATTTCAAGGCAGTTGGGAAAAATATTTACCATTAGTAGAGTTTGCCTATAATAATAGTTATCAGTCGAGTTTGAAGATGGCACCTTATGAAGCTTTGTATGGACGTAAATGTTGCACACCTTTGTATTGGATAGAGCTTAAGGAAAATCAGATTTACGGGGTTGATCTAGTTAAGGAAACAGAAGAGAAAGTAAAAATCCTCAGAGATTGCTTGAAAGCAGCTTCAGACAGACAAAAGTCGTATGCAGATTTGAAGAGAAAAGAGATTGAATATCAAGTTGGTGACAAAGTGTTTTTGAAAGTATCCCCGTGGCAGAAAGTTCTCAGATTTGGCAAGAAAAGCAAACTAAGTCCACGTTTTATTGGACCGTTTGAAGTGATTGAAAGTGTCAAACCATTAGCATATCGGTTAGCTTTGTTGATTGAGTTAGAGAAGATTCATAATGTATTTCATGTGTCTATGCTACGTCGTTATCGTTCAAATCTGTCACATGTTATTTCTCAGACAGAGGTTGAGACTCAGCCAGACATGACTTACGGTGAAAAACCGGTAAAGATTCTAGCTCGAGAGGTAAAGCAATTAAGGAACAAAAGTATTGCACTTCTGAAAGTACTATGGAATAGACATGGGGTAGACGAGGCTACATGGGAGCCCGAAGAGGCTATGCAAAAACAGTACCCAAATCTCTTCACAAGTAAGATTTTCGGGGACGAAAATCCCTAAAGGGGGGAGAAATGTAACATCCCGAAATAGGGCCTAAACGGAATAGTGGTTGTGAAACCATAAATTCGAGGTAGAAAATTTTATTTTATTATTATTTTTAGGTTCATGATATGATTGCATGATTGTGTGAAAATTTTGTAATGAAATTCTATGCATAAAGTGCTTAAGTTGAGATTAGGGACTAAATCGAATAATTTACAAAACTTGCATTCTAGAAGTTTTTAGTATGAAATTTCTTTGGAATATTAATGAGGAGGTCTTAAATAGGAATTTGACCAATTTCTAAGTCTATGGACAAAAATTGGACATGGATGGAATTTTTGGAAAGTTTAGTAATAAGGGCATTTTGGTCATTTAGTTATTAAAATGAATTCAAAACAAAATTAAAAGCCAATTTTTGTCCATCTTCTTCATTAGGCCGAAATTTCAAGGGTTATCCATAGCTAGGGTTTGTTTCAAGCTTTCAAGCTCCATAGTAAGTGATTCCAAGCCCTGTTTTTAATGATCTTTACGTTTTTTGAGTCCTGATAACTTGATTAAGCTTATTCTAGCAATAATTCAACCTAGGGTTCATATTTGGAAAAATACCCATAGGTGAAATTTGTGTATTTTGGTGTTTTATGATAGAATATGAGGTTTTAAATTATGTTAGACAACTTGTGTTACTCGGTTTTAAGTGAAAACGAGTAAAAGGGCTTAATCGGTAAAAACACCTAATAGTCATAAGTACATGTTAGAGTGTGAATTTGATGTTGTCATAGAAGGGAAAATGATCAGCATGTCATAAAACATAAGAAAATAGGATGAAGTTTAAATTACGAGCCTTGGAACAAAAGTGCAAATATGTGAAAGTTTAGGGCAAAAATGTAATTCTGCCAAAGTTTGGGTCAAGGACTGTTTTAATAAATGTGAGTATTAAATAAGCTAATTTTTTTATTATAGATCAAGAAGAACAAAATCCGGAGTTAGACCGGGGAAAGAAAAAGATAGTGGACTAAATCGATATAGTTGATCGTATTTTGTTTCGAGATAAGTTTGCGGTAAATAAATGCAATATTCTATTATTTTATGTTAATTTTTTTAATTTCCAGCATGCGTATATTTATTTTATGAAATTATTCAAAGAAGAGTTAAGCATGAATTGACGGAGAAGAAATTTCAGAAAGTCCCGGTTGAACCTTAGGAATGTGTAGGATACAAATGTCATGACATTAGGGTTTAAGGATACCGTGTAAGACCATGCCAAGGCATGGAAATTGGTAAGGTTTCTAAGGCAAGGAAATCATGTAAGACCATGTCAAGACATGGCATTGATAAGTTACTATAAGGCAAAGGTCCCATGTAAGACCATGCCAAGGCATGGCATTGGTGAGTTCATAAGGCAAGGATACCATGTAAGACCATGTCAAGACATGGCAATGGTAAGTTTGAAAAGGATACCACGTAAGACCATGAAAAGTTATGCCAATGGTAAGGTACCCGTGTATCCTTAGTATTCCAAGTGGTTCAACGGGAAAATTTAAAGAGAATATCAAGGTAAGGTAAGGTAAGACGAGTTATACTAAAAAGGTAGGACAAGTTCATGCTAGAAGAGTAAAGGTAAGTACATAATGTTCATGTATGCTTGATAAGGAAAAAGGTAAGTAAAATGTATTAATAAATTTGATTAAGTAAGTAAGTATTTAAGTAAGTGAGTAAGTGAAGAAGTTTAAAATATGTCTATGACAATTAATGAAGTTGCATTATGTAGTATCATGCCAAGTAGTAAGATAGTTCTTATGAATGTTGTTATTTATTTGCACTCAAACTTACTAAGCTTAATGCTTATCCCCTTTATTTTCCTTCTTTTTATAGTTTTGTCAAGCTAACTCGGGGATCGTAAAGTACGTCGGAGGTCCGGGCACACTATCACGAGGATTATTTTGGTATAGCTAGACGTTTCATTTTGAGTATGCCATGTATAGTATCGTAGCCATTTTGTGTGTATGATCTTATGATATGGCTAATGATTGGTATGTAAATGCTTGATAATGATTAGCTATTGGAATGGCGAATCAAGGACATGTTTGGTGTTATGTATGCCTAATTGATAGTTATTCCATGGAAATCATGAAAAAGGTGAAATTAGCACAAAATAGAATCAGATAGTAGCAGTGACGTGAATTTGAAAAATCACTAAAAATAGTAGAAATGGAATTAAATGATGAATAAGTTATGAAATCAAATATTATTATGTCTATTTTCTAATGGAAGAAACAAAATATTTAAATGAGATATATTTTATGAGATATTTAAATTTTTGTGGAACAGGGCCAGAGCGATTTCTGGATCCCCTATTATGAATTTGGAAATTCACCAAAAATTGTACAAAGTTAATTAGAAGTCATTATTTACATGTACAGATTCCTTATTGAGTCTAATTTTATGAGAAATAAACTTCATAGTAATTGGAACTCTGTATAGGGAGATATTTGATTCGAAATACACAGAGGTCAGAGTAGTCGAACCCTGAAATAGGGGAGGCTTTAACTAATAAAATGTACCAGTTGGCCCAACTAAAAATTCTAGAAACAAATTAGTTGATAGATATATAAGTCTAGTTTCAGGGAAAATTTACGGAATTGGATTTCAAGTTTCGTAACTCGAGATATGAATTTTTAAGAGACTGTGACGCAAATTACCAGCTTCTCTAGAAGTTTTAAAAATAAATTGTTTAAGCTATTTAAGTAATGAATCAAGTCCGTTAACACCTTGTGTTCGACTCCGGCGACGGTCTCGGATATGGGACGTTACATCGGCCCTTTGTAAAGCTTAATTAAGGTAAGTTTTAGCTTGGTTTTTGATAATTTCTACATTTTTGAGATTGTTGCTTAGTAATCTTCAAGACCCAAGCTTTAATTTCTGATTTTGATGAATATTTTGAGTTGTGCCATTGTTGATAGCTTGTGATTTTTGTTGTTTGATGATGAGATATGAAAGATATATTTTAGATTAACATATTTTGTATTGGAGTTTTTGATGATTTTGAGTAATTAGGACTAAATTGAAAAAATAATAATTTGAGGGACTAAAATGTGAAATAAATGAAATATATGGACTTGTATGGTAATGGGTAAAATTTGGCCCAACATGAGTATAGGGAAATTTTGTATACTTTGGGTTTAGTGCAATAGGGACTAAATTGTAAAAATTGTAAATGTCAGGGTAAAATGGTAATTTGCCCATTTATGTGTTTTTGAACTAAATTTTATGAAAATATGTTTGAAAGAGCTTAATTTGAATATGTTTAGATCAAGAACCAAAGAAATTGGATTTGGATCGGGGAAAAACAAAAGTTGTCGACTAGTCAATCCGTACCGGTTTTTTGTTGTCCAAGGTAAGTTTATAGGCAAATAGATGTAATTAATTCTAATTAAATGTAATATATATGCTGAAATGAAACATGTGATTTTATACATGTTAAAGCTGAATGTGAATAAGCTTGGTTACCATGTTTCCAAATTCATTTCGACTGAGTTACGATGTCTGAAAGCCCCATATGAACCTTAGGAATAGTTAGGATACATATGTCATGACATAGGATTCCGATATATAGGTGCAAGTAAGAACATGGCATTGATATGTGACTCTGATATATGTGTGCAAGTAAGACCCTGTTTGGGACAGTGGCATCGATATGTGATTACATGTATGACCACGTCTGGGACATTGGCATTGTACGATATATGTGTGATTATCTGAGTTTCCTACCAAATTTCGAATGGTTCATCGGGCATCAATAAGTTGTGAATAAATACGAAATATAAGCTGAAAGATCAAGTATAAAACAATCTGTTATCTATGGAAATAAGGTAAGTAAGCTATTTTATGTATGTTACAAATTGTGTATGAAACTAATAATGATTATGTGAGAATATGGTATGTGAATCCGACTTTGAAGATAGGTAACTTAAGTTTTATTAAAGAGATTTTTAACTATGTGAATATGCATATGTGTGACTCTGTATATTCAGCCAAATATGAGATATGTGTGAAAAATGTCATATTATGATTCTTGAGCTTACTATGTGAATATGCATGCTTGTTTATATAGTGACATTTTGGCTTGGAAGTTAAATGACTTTTGATTGAGTAGTTTATGTGAACATTCGGCCAAGATAATAATGGTGCACGGAATGTATTATTTTATCTCATTTGTAGATTTAAGATTAAGCATTGATAATAATAAAATAATTCGGTTAGCTTAATCAAGCTGATTATATTATTATGTTGTTTATTTTCTTATGACTTACTAAGCTATGATAGCTTACTCTGTATGTTATGTTACTTTGTTTTATAGATTTTGGAGTCAAGCTATGAGCTCAGGGACTGTCAGCCAAGTTCATCACACTATCTATTGTTTTGGTACCTTATTAGCTAAACTTCAATTATGGCATGTATAGGCTGGAGCATATTTTTGAAGTGCTAATTTTGGTTATGTATTAAAAGCCAGGCGAAAATGGCTTGCTATTTATGTTTTAATTTGATTTTATGTGTGTTTAGTTATAATGTTTTATGATCTTGGTTTTGATATATGCGATTATGCTTGATTATAATTTGATTCGTGGTAAGTATTTTATGTATTGGAAAATGGCTTTATTTTTAGGTTTGAATTCGGTTGGGTTGAATCATGGCTTAAGTCTTTTTGATAAATATATTGTATGTCATCGTCGATCAAAGTCCTTGTGTTATTTTGAAGGTGTATCTAAGTATATATATAGCTTGTAAAGGTACTTTGTGGTTCGGCTATATATTTATAATTGATTTTAATTATTCTAAGGTTTGCCATGTGTTTGTTAAGTAAAAATTATGACTTATGCTTGCAATAAATTGATGACCATTATAATTTATACTAGAATATGTGTATAAGATATACGACCACATTATTTTAGTTGAATTTTGATTTATACTTTACTTGTCTATAAGTATTCACATGTCGTTCTTTAATCATATCATAAGGACATACACACAAAATAGCTAAGTCCCTATACATGCCATAACTTAAAGTATTCCTAGTCACAAAATACTGAGATAACTCTTTGATAGTGTGAGGTGATCTGCGACGTCCTTACGATTTTCTGAGTTGGCTTTGGGATACTATAAAAAAAGAGAAAAGAAAGGGAGTAAGCATAAAGCTTAGTACGTTTGCATGTAAATAAATAACAACATTCTAAATGAATTATCAAGATAACCTAAACCTTTCGAACATGGACTTATCTTACCTTCCCTTTGGTACACTCTTTGAATATTCCGTTGAACCATTTGGAATACTAAGGATACACGGGTACCTTTCCTTTTTAAACTTACCATTGCCATGTCTTGATATGGTCTTACGTGGTATCCTTGCCTTATGAACTCACCATTGCCATGCCTTGCCATGGTCTTACATGAGTAGTTTATCAATGCCATGTCTTGACATGGTCTTACCTGATTTCCTTACCTTGTAAAACTTACCAATGCCATGCCTTGGCATGGTCTTACTTGGTATCCTTAAACCCTAATGTCATGACATTTGTATCCTACACATTCCTAAGGTTCAACCGAGACTTTTAAGTATCATTTCTCCGTCAATTCTTACTTGAATCATCAAGGATTAAATTTACAAAAAAAATATATAGATGCTGAAAAATAACATCATTAATTGTAAATAATAAAACATTGCATTTATTTACTGCAAACTTACCTCGATACAAAATATGATCAAATATTTTGATTTAGTCCTCAACCTTTTTCTTTCCTCAGTCTAACCCTGAATTTTGTTCTTCTTGATTATGAAGCTTGGAAGCTTGACAAAACCCTAGCTATGAAGAACCCTTGAAATTTTGGCCAAATGAAAAAGATGGGCACATTTTGCCATTTTTTTCCCTTTTTTAATCTTTTAATTACCAAATGACTAAAATACGCTTCATTAAAACTTTAGTTATTTTTATCTATGTATGTCCATTTTTGTCCATGAAAACCTAATGGTGTAATTACCATTTAAGGACCTCTACTTCAATTATACTCTTCAATTTAATCCTTTAGCATCTAAAACTCATATTTATCAACTTTAGAAATTAAGCCCTAGTAGGCAAATTAAGCATGCTATTTATAAAATTTTCCATTGATACTCTAACACATGCATCTAATCACTCGGTAAATTATAAAAATTAATCGAAATAAACTTTTCTATCTTAGATTCATGGTTTCGTAACCACTATTTCATTTAGGCCCTATTTTGGGATGTTATAGAAAAACTACCGTGATATTCTTTCGACTTCTTTGACGGTGATTGATATAACCTTCCTGCTAATCTCTTTCTCTTTGATTTACTCGGTTCTTTAGCTTTGTGCACCCTGTCAACTAGAACAACAAATTCTGTCAGTTCGAGGATCCTGACTAATAGCTCGATATCTTCATTCAACCCGTCTTCAAATCATTTACTCATAGCAACCTCTGACGGTATACATTCTTGGGCATACTTTCTCAATCAAACGAATTCCCTCTCATACTTCGATATAGTCATCCAGCCTTGTTTTAGCTCAAGAAACTTTATACGTTTCTTGTCAAGAAATATCAGGCTCACATACTTCTTTGAAATTTTGTTTGAAGGAACTCCTAATCTACCTGGTCTCTCGACACAACCCAAACTAGGGTATTCCACCACTGATAAGTTGAATCTTTCAATAATGATACATCATATTTCACACATTCTGTAAGTGTACATAAAAATTCATCGAAAACTCAAATTGTATTTTCTAACGAAAATTCACTTCTTTATGGATCATTGTTAGACGTAGCTCTAAACGTTTCAACCCTATATTTACGGATCTTATCAACTGAAGGTTTGCTAACTCATAGTGGTTCTAAACCCTGAGAAATTATAGGGATTGGTTAGGGAACATGTGGGGGTAGAGGCCGTTGAGCCATAAGGTTCATTCGTATGAACTCAATAAACCACTCATTCATCATCTGAAAGAAGACTTCCTTAACCTCTCTTCCCTGACCCTTAGATACGGGCGTACTACCACTCGATGCGGCCCCACGAACGGAGGCTTGTGTGTTATTTTCAGCCTCATCGAAATCAGCTCGGTTGGATGACATTATCTATATGAAGCCATAGTTCCAATTGAGTCAGGAGTTATCACACTATCATAGGTTATATAATGGCATGTATTTCTAGACTTGTAAATGCTACGTTCAGTCTGAGAACTAACTAAACCGTAGCTTTGATACCATTAAATGTAACACCCTAACCTGTATCTGTCGTCAAAATAGGGTTACGAAGCATTATTGTAAAAACGTAACTTTAAAACATACTTTTGAAAACTTAATATAAACATATTATCCATTCATATACACGCATATCATCCCTTAATCGAGCCCTTGAGACCTTAGAAACACTTTAGTAATGATTCAGGACTAAATCAAAAACATTTGGAACATTTAAGAAAAAGTTAGAAAAATTGAACTGCAGGGATCATACGGCCGTGTGACTCACATGGCTGAGACACACACCCTTGTCTTAGGCCAGTCACAATCGAAATAGAAACACACAACTGGGTCCCAGCCCGTGTTCGTGCCCATGTAACTCTTTGAGTTGGGTCTTACAGCCAAGCCACATGCCTGTGTGCCAGGCCATGTAACACTCGAAATGACCCCACATTCCCATGTGCTAGGCTGTGTGCTAGACAGTGTACTAGGCCCTGTGCTAGGCCATGTGCTAGGTCGTGTAACTACTTGACTTGTAACCTTTAAAAATTACAAGGGAAACACAGTGTCTTACGCTGTACCAACATGAAATTGGCCAAAATCAAGCCATTTCTATCACTCATTTCAAACACGTACCTACAAGCAACTTACACCTATGATCAAGGTACCAAAACATATCGAAACACATTAACCCCTAATGACGTGTCATTTGTATCCTACATATTCCTAACGTTCAAACGGGATCTGAAAGTCACTGAAACTTCGTTGGACATTTTCGTGAGTCGTAATGCCAAAAAATATAACATTAAAGAATTTAAGTCAAACATTATTCAATGCTAATTAAATATACAAACTTACCTCAAACAAGAACTGTAACACTCCTCACCTATATTCGTCACCAGAATAGCGTTACAGAGTATTACTAGACTTATTATACAATCAAATAGCATTTCTCAAGCAATTATCTAATTCAATTACAAATCATTCATAATCATTCATCAAGTCCCTAATACGAGCCTACGAGGCCCAAAATATGCTTTAGAAGTGGTTTGAGACTAAATCAATAACTCAGGAAATTTTCAGAGAACTTAGAAAATTTTTCAAAATACAGGGGACACATGCCCGTGTGGCCTAGCCGTGTGTCTCACACGGCCAAAGACACACCCATGTCACAAGCCATGTGGACATTCGAAATGGAATCACATAGACGTGTTCCAGCCCGAGTTTGACCCCGTGTAACTCTCTGACTTGGTTCACACGGCCAACCACACCCCTGTGTGACTAGCCCGTGTGCCCTTCGAAATGGCCTCACATACTCGTGTGCCAAGTCGTGTGCTAGACTGTGCCAAACCTATAGGGTATACTGACTTATGCCACATGGCCAAGTCACACGCCCGTGTGCTAGACCATGTGAAGCATACTGACTTGATTTTTAATTAAACACCAGGGGATACATGGCCGTGTCATCTGACCATGTGTCACACATGGCTGAGACACAAGCCCATGTCTCTACCCATTTGGAAAAAAAATAGGCTATTTACCAAGCCACCTTTCTCACCAAAATTTGCATACACTTATACAATCCAAATGGCACATGATATGGCATAAGGAGGCATTCAACCAACCTCAACCAATTATAATTCATACCATTTCCATACCAAAAACAACAAGGCACACAAGTACCACATTAGGCTATTCAATTTTATACCAAATTCACATTCTCAATTCAATTAACTAGTTAACTTCATATATGCACTTTACCTAAATCACAAACATACCAATTCCCAATTATCAACTATATTATACTCAAATTACCAATTCACAACAACCATTCATCCCAAGCATTTATATATCAATTACCAAATGCATAACAAAGGCCATTGCACATATATATACATCACCAATATATACCAAAATAAGCCAACTCTCATGGCTGTACACAAAACCAAACACTTAATATTTACAAGTAAATTCAAATAGCTAAATTCATTACCAAACCATAAACCAAAATGACCACATTTCCTATACATGCCATATAACCAAAACATAAGTTCAAAAGTACCAAAGTGATAGCTTGATAGTGTGATGAGATCTCAAACTGTAACAGCCCGATTTAGACCGTAATCGGAACAGTTGTTTCGAGACCATGAATCTGAGTCAGAAAAATATTTAAAAATTATTTTCTATGTTTATTTTGTGTGAATTTATATCTGTGAAATTTTCGTGATTTAATTTTATCGTTTAGGTGTCGAATTAAATAAAAGGACTTAATCGTGTAAATAGAAAACTGGGTACTTTATTTTGTAAAGGGCTTCTTTGTTAATGGCTTTCTAAGTGGGGGTATTTATGGTGAAATTAGCCCATTATATATATAATGTTGGATGGTAGTGGATGATTTTATAATATATTAACTAAGGTTAAAAAAAAAGGTAAAATAATAATAAGTTAATGTATGTTATTATGCCATATCCATGTTTTTCATTCTTTCTTGCACTGAATTTAAACAAAAAGAAAAAGAAAGAATAGAAGACTAGGTTCATCCATCTTCTAAGCAAAAAATCAAGGTTCGTTCTTTGTCGATTTTTGTTAATTTCTACGTTTTTGAGATCGTTGCTTCGAGTACTACAAAACCCATGCTTGAATTTTTTATTTTGATGAATATTTTGAGTTGTGCCATTGTTGATAACTTGTGATTTTTGTTTTTTGATGATGATAAATGAAAGATATGTTTTACATTAACATATTTTGTATTGGAATTTTTAATGATTTTAGGTAATTAGGACTTAATTGCAAAAAAATAAAATTTGAGGGACTAAAATGTGAAATAAATGAAATATTTGGGCTTGTATGAACACTAGGAATATTTTTCCAAACATGGGTACCCTGAAATTTTACATATTTTGTGTTTTGTGCAATATGGATTAAATTGTAATAATTGTAAATGTCAGGGGTAAAATGGTAATTTCTCCATTTATGTGTTTTTGGACTAAATTGAATGAAAATATGTTTGACTGAGCTTAATTTGAATGTGTTTCAAGAACCAAAGAAATCGGATTTAGACTGGGGAAAACCTAAAGTTGTCGATTAGCAGCCCCGTCCTATTTTACGACGTCCGAGGTAAGTTTATAAGCAAATAGACGTGTTTAATTGTAGTGGAATATTAAATATACATGCCATTATGAAATGTTGAAATTTATATTTGATATAACCGAATATGGATTGGTTTGATTTCTTTGTTTCCGAACTCATTTCGATCAAGTTACGACATTCGGAAATCCCATATAAACCTTAGGAATAGTTAGGATACATATGTCATGACATAGGATTCTGATATATGTGTGCGAGTAAGTCCATTGCATCGAAATGTGATTCTGATATGTGTTTACGAGTAAGACCAGGTCTGGGACATTGGCATTGTACGATATATGTGATAATCCGAGTGTCATATCCGATACCGAATGGTTCATCGAGCAAAGGTAAATTGTGTACAGATGTGTATTATGAGTTAAATGGAAAGGTATGAAACAACTTTATATCTACTTGAGCTAAGGTATGAAAATACTATGAATTTTTGTTATAAATCATGTATAATGTTCATGAAGAATTTGTGAATTTGGTATATGTATTTGGCTTATGAACAAATAATATGAGATGATATATTCTGCCATATAAGAAACAAGTATGTATGTGATGTTATTTAATGAATATTAGGTTTATATATGAAAATAAACATTTGAATGGTTCACTAAGTCTATTGAGTTTGAAAGTTGGATATAATATGTTAAATGATTATGTGTGTATTCGGCTTAGGTATATAAATGTTTGTGAAAATGTGTTAATTATACATATTATAGGTTTGAGGTCCAGTATAGTAGTGTTATTGAAATTCGACTAGTTAAAGTGGTTGATTATATTACTGAAATGTTTTTTTGCTTATAGCTTACTAAGCTATCATGGCTTATTGTGTATGTCGTTTCTGTTTTATAGATTTAGAAGTCAAGCTGCAAGCTCGAGGACTGTCAGCCAAGCTCATACACTATCAACTATTTTGGTACCTTTATAAGTCAAACTTAAATTATGGCATGTATATAGGCTGGCTTATATTTTGAAATGTTGAATTTATTTTATGAATGTGTGTATTTAAAAGCCATGGGAAAATGGCTAAATCCTTAAGTTTAATCTTAGTTATGTTTCAGTTGTGGTCTAATGTGTTTTTAGTTATAATGTTGCATGGCATGATAAATATAATATATGTGTTAACTGTTGAATGTTTGAAAAATGGGTGTTGCAATGACATTGTGTAATATTCCTTGCATAGCATGTATACTTACCACGACTATGACATTTGTATAGCTGAAATGGTCTTGATTTAATAATAAAAAGATATATTCAGTTTATATGTTTGGTTAGGTAATCATTGAACTTGAGTATTGATATATATATTATATATGTTTCATGAATAAGATTTTGATACAGGGTTGCGCGCGGACCAAGATCGAGTTGCCAAGTCACGAGAAACTCCTACAAAAACCCTAAACAATTAGATCTGAAACGAAACAGAAAATTAAAAGATTAGATTTTTGAATTTTTAGATCTGAAATAAAATCCCCAAATCAGCAAAGAATCAAATTGAGAATAGAAATAAGTGTTAGGGTTCTTGAAACCCTCAAGGAGATTGTGATTCTGCCCAATTGACCAAGATAGTTTTCCCCAAATTTCGACAATCTAATTTCACCCAAAAAGAGTATGGAAAAACCCTAGAAATTTGGGATTTTTGGGCTGATTCCTTAAGATAGAAAAAGGCTGAAAACACAATAAGAACAGAAAATAGATTAGATAATGATTCAGCACAAGTAGAAATAAAGAAAGAATTGACAGTAAGAAATTAAAAGATAAGTCCTAAGAAGCCTTGAAATCTCGAAAGATCTCACAACTCCCTTCAAACGGCTCTAATCTCCCCTCCAAAGAATATCAATGGCAAGAAGAAGGTTGAAGATGGCTCCCACAATCAAAAAGATTGTTAAAACAACTTCTAAAGAAAACTCAAGAGAAAATCCTTGAAGAACTCAAAGAGAATTTTCACTCAAATCAAATCTGAAATTTTCAATGTAATTGTAATGTAATGTAGGGTGGCTGGCCAAGCCATATAAATAGGCCTTTCAAATGTTTTCCTAATTTAATTAGAACACTAAAACTAAAACTAAAAAAAAACTCCTAATTATTTTAATATGGAAATTCGGCCAAGGGTCTTTTATTTGGGACTCTTGGACTGAATATAAAAATTTAAACTAAATAAAATAAATAAATAAATAAATAAAAATAAAACTTTACAACTTGGGCCACTTTGACAATTTGGCCTGATTTTCAACTAAGTATGGGTGGATTTCTTGATTGGGCTTGGAATCTTCTTATTGGGCCTCGCCTTCAAGAATTTGGGCTTTTGTGACTCGTATCATTCCCCCTTCCTCAAAAAGATTCGTCCTCGAATCTGAAAAATCAAATGAACTCGACTTTCCTCTATCGAACGGGAGTAATGGCAATTGAGTCCACTGAAAAGAATAGCCATGAAATAATAAATAGCAACACAAACAAGCTTGTAGTCCAATTATAAGCATAATAGAACAGGTATAACGCAAGTGAATGGACAGATTCAGATTACCATGCAAACAATCTAATTTACTCACCACTGCCTCGTCAAATATTTGAAACAAAGATGGACATGTTTTAAGGCATTCAGTCGTCTCACATTGTTCCCACAAACCATGAATAAATTGCGAGTAATAAATCAAATGGTAAACATAATCGTCACAAGTAGGTATTTGAAAAGATTCACATGGTTCACAGAGTTGCATAATCATACCATGCATTAATCGACGGTCTATAGATTCACTCACACATGCATTATCAAAAACAAGAATCTTTTTATCAACCATCAAAACAGATAGATCATCAATAAATAAAATAGGACAGCCAAGCACGTTTCGATCTAAGTGTTCATCAACACGATCTTTATCACTATTCGAGGAGTACAAAAGTGTTTCAAAGGTTTCAAGCATCTTACCTCGATAAGCAGAAGAATAAGGGTCGATTTTACCTTTTTCATTTAAAACAAACCTTCGCTCATCGGGGGCATAGTGTAGTCGAATCTCCGTTCTTGAGTTAACCTTTGTCAAATGGAACTCAAACTTCATGTACAACCACATAAACTGTTTAAGGCACGAATATAAATTGAAAACAAATTTGGAAAATTTCGTTACCTTATTCTCCAAAACAGATTTGGACAAATTCGAGGATTTTACACAAGGTAAATCAAGAGAATAACAAATCACGCTTCTTTTCGTAATGACTTTATCAACCACAATCGAAGAGTAACAATTAATCGGATCAAAATGAGGGGATCTTTTAAGAACTAAGTCACCAAAAGTTTTATCAATAATTTTCAAATCTGCATTGGACTCGGTTTCTAAAATTTCCTTACCTCGCTTACCTTCGGGATCATGTAGTGTGATTTCATCTTTGCCTAAGTTGATTGTATGAAAGCGTCTTTCATTTGAGAGGTATTGAAGTTGAAAGTTATCTTTCGATCTTTCGGGAACCTGAAAAGTAGCAACACAAGAAAAATTCATATCTTGGTTAGTGGAAACATTCCTCACTAGCCTTTCCTCGTCTTTTTCTTTTGTTTCTTTTTCTAACTCATTTTCTCTTCTTTCTTCAACTTCTTTTTCAAATTTCTTTTCTGTTTCACATTCCTTTTCACTCTCAATCTCTTTTTGCTCTTTTTCATTCTTTTTTTCTTTTTCCTCACTTGTTTTAACAGAATTTCTCAGTTTGATTTGGTCCTCATGGACTTGTTCCGGAGTGAGCGGCACTAAGGTAAGTTTCTTTCCTTGATGCTTGAAGGAATACCTATTGGTACGACCATCGTGAGTGACTTTTCGATCCAGTTGCCATGGTTCTCCTAGCAATAAATGGCAGGCTTGAATAGGTACTACGTCGCACACGACTTCGTCTTGATATTTACCAATAGAAAAGGCGATGCGCACTTGTTGAGTGACCTTAAATTGGCTTTCGTTGCTAAGCCCTTGTAGTTGATAAGGTCGTGGATGCTTGGTAGTGGTTAAGCAAAGCTTTTCCACCATCGTCGTGCTGGCTACGTTCGAGCAACTTTCACCATCAATAATAACTGTACAAAGCTTACCTTGTACATGGCAGCGAGTATGAAAGAGATGTTCTCGTTGTTGCTCGCTCTTTGGTTTTGCCAAAGAGGGTTGTCCACGATCATGAAGATCATAATCAGTTCTAGGGACACGCCGAGGAGCGCGCCTATGAGCAGGAGGCTGGTTATCCACATCGTCTTTAATTTGATCTCGATATTGAGGCTCTTGATTCAACCGCACCTCATTGATAGTAGCAGTCAACGCTCGAAGTGCAGCAGCCTGTTCGTCCAACTGTTGTTGGAATTTTTTAAATATGTCACTAGTATTATCACCTGTAGACATTTTTTTTAAAACCTGCAAAACACTCAACACTCAAAAATAAAAGTTATCAAACCTCACCGTTAATCACTCAAAAAGAAAAATCAAATTCTCAATGAGGTCGAATTCAATCTTGTGAGTTCTTTATCAGAGTTTATATCAACCAATTAGAGAGTGTGAACCAAACTACCAAAGAATCCTAATTTGCACTAGGATGCCAAAAACTGACGAGACACCAATTGATTCGTGTTGCACCGAGGAAGAAGTTGTGCACACGTTTAAATCCTACTAACACAAGAAACAAGAAGGTGTTAGATAACGTAAAGGAAGAATAAAGGGAAACAAATGAAAACCTACAGCTAAGAATCAATAAAAATTGCTGAAAACAGAAAACCCGAAAAACTGCGGAGTAACTTGACAACTTCGTTCGAGGTGTTCCCGATCTCCAAAAATTACGAAATTAAATCTGGAGTGTCCTTATATATTGAATTTTTGATCTGGAAATTTTGGGCACCAAATTCAACCCGATAAATCTTTTTTTAAATTTTTATTGAATTTCGTATTTTTTGATTTTTTTGACTTTTTTGACTGATTTTTTTGCGGGACTAATTTTTTTATATACAATCACAGTGCCAAAAACATGTATGTAAAATTTCAGATCAATCGGACAACGTTTACCCACTCAAATGAATTTTTTTTGAACAATTTTTCTGGGTAAAACTACCGTTTATGCTTTAAAAAATAGAGATCAGTTTAGAAATCAACCAAGAACACCCAAAACGCCCAAAATCTGATACCAAATGATACGGGGTTGCGCGCGGACCAAGATCGAGTTGCCAAGTCACGAGAAACTCCTACAAAAACCCTAAACAATTAGATCTGAAACGAAACAGAAAATTAAAAGATTAGATTTTTGAATTTTTAGATCTGAAATAAAATCCCCAAATCAGCAAAGAATCAAATTGAGAATAGAAATAAGTGTTAGGGTTCTTGAAACCCTCAAGGAGATTGTGATTCTGCCCAATTGAACACCAAGATAGTTTTCCCCAAATTTCGACAATCTAATTTCACCCAAAAAGAGTATGGAAAAACCCTAGAAATTGGGGATTTTTGGGCTAATTCCTTAAGATAGAAAAAGGCTGAAAACACAATAAGAACAGAAAATAGATTAGATAATGATTCAGCACAAGTAGAAATAAAGAAAGAATTGACAGTAAGAAATTAAAAGATAAGTCCTAAGAAGCCTTGAAATCTCGAAAGATCTCACAACTCCCTTCAAACGGCTCTAATCTCCCCTCCAAAGAATATCAATGGCAAGAAGAAGGTTGAAGATGGCTCCCACAATCAAAAAGATTGTTAAAACAACTTCTAAAGAAAACTCAAGAGAAAATCCTTGAAGAACTCAAAGAGAATTTTCACTCAAATCAAATCTGAAATTTTCAATGTAATTGTAATGTAATGTAGGGTGGCTGGCCAAGCCATATAAATAGGCCTTTCAAATGTTTTCCTAATTTAATTAGAACACTAAAACTAAAACTAAAAAAAAACTCCTAATTATTTTAATATGGAAATTCGGCCAAGGGTCTTTTATTTGGGACTCTTGGACTGAATATAAAAATTTAAACTAAATAAAATAAATAAATAAATAAATAAAAATAAAACTTTACAACTTGGGCCACTTTGACAATTTGGCCTGATTTTCAACTAAGTATGGGTGGATTTCTTGATTGGGCTTGGAATCTTCTTATTGGGCCTCGCCTTCAAGAATTTGGGCTTTTGTGACTCGTATCAGATTTAGTCACATGTATGGTAATCATATTATTTCAAGTGTGATTAAATTGTAGGTAAATTACACTTATTATATACATACTTCATTGATAGATCCGAAAATGGTATGATACGTTGATAGTGCATATAATTGCCTATGACAGATTCGGTGTATGCTTTTGAATTAAATTAATGGTATGTTTGACGAATGGAGTAAGTATTTCATGTATTAAAGAATGGTTAAAATCTTTGGCTTGCGCTCTGCTTTGATTAAGCTATGACTTAAGTTAAAAATATTACGATGCCGTATAGAATGTTGATCAGATTTGTGTTGCTTTGAAAGTGTATTGAGTATATAAAATTGTAATGGGATATATGTTTTTCATTAAATGCTAAATAAAACTAAGGCAAGTTATCCTTGGGCTTGGTAATTGGTCATGATAAAATAGTTGGTATTTTTTACATGTTACTCATTATAATTAATACATGTACTAATGTTGTGGCTGATGCTTATATAATGAGGCGTGAATGGTAGTGAAATTTGTTGAGAATTTATATATTATTTGATAGTACAAATAAATTACCTATAGACCAACACATTAATGCCGTACACCTTTATGAATAAAAAAAAGGGTTGGTAATAAAATTTTGTTTTAATGGATAATTAACTTGAATATTTGCATGACTCATAAATATATAAAAAAATAAGAAATAGGCCAAGTGTTCTGAAATGAAATTATTGATTCGTTATAAATTCTGTATGTGCAATGATTTGTTCTAAATATATATATATTCTAATTAAATTTTATTTAAACTATGTGGTGATTGATAATAAACTTATGATTTGATATTAGGTTAAATTATAAGTTTGGATGTAATTTAGACTTCGAATTAATTTGGAAATATTCAGATCTATGCTTTTGTCTAGTAATGTCTCGAAACCCCTTTTCAGCGACGGATACGGGTTAGGGGTGTTACATTTTATTGGTATCAGAGCTACGATTTAGTCGGTTCTAGGACTAACATAGTGTGAGTGAGTTTAGCTATACCTGCCATAATTATATACTATGATAGTGTGATGACTTCTGACATTTGAAATGTGTTTTCATATAGTAAATGGATCCCAATAGAGCTGTAGCTGATGATGTCGAGAGTGTAGCGCCTGCTCCCGCGCAAGGGACAGTGCCGACTGATTCTCGATCAACTTCGAGTTATCAAGAAAGTGAGGCTAAACAAGCCTTCTATTAGATGATGAATGATTGGTTTACTCAATATATCCGGACTAACTCAGCTGCACAACAACCTCCACCCCCGACTAATCCATTTTCGATGCCTGCAGTACCTCAAGTAAGTGATCTGTTGAGATTATATAAGCCACCTGTTGATAAAATCAGGGAACATGGGGCTGAAGAATTTAAAGCTACCAATGAGGATGATGCTAAGCAGGTTGAGTTCTGGCTTGATAATACCATCTGTGTGTTTGACGAGCTGTCCTGTACACCAGATAAGTGCTTGAAATGTGCCATATCTTTACTTCAGGACACAGCATACCACTGGTGGAATACCCTAGAATCAGTGGTTCCGAGAGAGCAGGTGGCCTGGAAATTCTTCCAGACTGAGTTCCGCAAGAAATATATCAGCCAAAGATTTATTGATCAGAAGCGTAAGGAATTTTTGGAGCTAAAACAAGGTCAGATGACTGTGACGGAGTACGAGCAGAAATTCGTGAGACTCAGTCGGTATGCTAGAGAGTGTGTTTCCATTGAAGCCATAATGTGTAAAAGATTTGAAGATGGGCTGAATGAAGACATTAAACTGTTAGTTTTCATACTTGAGATAAAAGAGTTCGTGGTACTGGTTGAGCGAGCCTGCAAAGCTGAAGAACTCGGGAAAGAGAAAAGAAAAGCTGACTTTGAAGCTAGAGATGCACGCAAAAGAACACCGGTTAAGTCATTCCAGACGGCATCAAAGAAGTTTCGAGATGATTTCAGCCATTCTAAAGCCACTTCAGGTTATCCCAAGCGGGATCATAATAGACCACCAGTGAGCTCCAGAGCTACTTCGGTAGCGAGTGTGGGTAATGTCAGATCAAATCAACCCAAGTGTAAACACTGTGGTAAATGACATTCCGAAAGTTGTAGATTGCATGATTGGCCCTGTTTTAAATGCGGATCTACAAATCATTATATTCGAGATTGCCCAATGTTAGCTGAAGAAAATCCAATGCAGAATACGAGATCAGGCAATACTGCAGCTCGAGGTAGACCACCCAAAAATGCTGGTAATACGAGTGGCAGTCAGAGAGGGACTAAAGATACGGTAGTCAGATCTGAGGCTCATGCACCTGCCAGAGCTTATGCTATTCGCACGCGAGAGGAGGCTTCATCCCTGATGCTATTACTGGTATATTCACTCTTTATGATACTAATGTAATTGCATTGATTGATCCTGGTTCTACTCATTCTTATGTCTATGAGACATTAGTATTCAGCAAGACTCTACCTGTTGAGTCTACTGAGTTTGTGATCAGAGTGTCAAACCCCTTGGGCCGGTGTGTTATAGTTGATAAAGTGTGTAAGAATTGTCCCTTGATGGTTCGAGATCTGTGCTTTTCGGCTGATTTAATGTTGCTTCCATTTGATGAGTTCGATATAATTCTGGGTATGGATTGGCTGACTTTACATGATACTGTTGTGAATTGTAAAAGAAAGACCATTGATCTATAGAGCCAGAAAGATGAAGTTATTCGGATTGAATCTAGTGATTTGTATGGTTTACCAGTAGTGATTTCTTCGATACTAGCTCAGAAATATGTGAGAAAAGGGTGTGAAGCTTACTTTGCCTATGTGCTCGACAGTAAAGCTGCTGAAAGAAACATTGAATCAGTACCTGTTGTATGTGAGTATCCGGATGTATTTTCAGAAGAATTACTAGGTTTGCCACCTATTCAGGAAGTAGAGTTTGGTATTGAGTTAGTGCCAGGGACAACTCCGATATCCATAGCTCCGTATAGAATGGCACCTACAGAATTAAAAGAATTAAAAACTCAGTTGCAAGAATTGACAGATAGAGGTTTCGCACGACCGAGTTTCTCTCCGTGGGGTGCACCTATGTTGTTTGTGAAAAAGAAAGATGGAACTATGAGAATGTGCATTGATTACAAATAGCTTAATAAGGTGACTATAAAGAATTAGTATGCATTACCACTGATTGATGATCTGTTTGATCAACTGAAAGGGGCCACAGTATTTTCGAAGATAGATTTGAGATCAGGTTACTATCAGTTGCGAGTTAAAGATTCAGATGTGCCAAATATTTCTTTCAGAACGATGTACGAACATTATGAGTTTTTGGTTATGCCTTTCGGACTCACTAATGAACCAGCTGTTTTCATGGATTTGATGAATCGGATCTTCAGACTGTATCTGGACTGGTTTGTTGCTGTGTTTATAGATGACATTCTGATCTACTCTCGTAGTGAAGGTGAACATGCCAAACATTTGAGACTTGTATTGCAGACATTGCGAATTAAGCAGTTGTATGCAAAATTCAGTAAATGTGAGTTCTAGTTAAGTGAATTTAGTTTTTTGGGCCATGTAGTATCAGCATCGGGTATTCGAGTTGATCTGAGCAAAATTTCAGCTATACTAGATTGGAAACCTCCGAAGAATGTTTCTGAATTCTGAAGCTTTCTGGGACTTGCTGGTTATTATAGATAGTTCATGAAAGGTTCCTCTATGAGTGCAGCCCCGATGACAAAGCTATTGCAAAAAGATGTTTAAGTTGAGTGGTCAGAGAAGTGCCAGAAAAGCTTCGATCAGTTGAAAGCCCTTTTGACAGAAGCTGCAGTGCTAGTTCAGCCAGAATCGGGTAAAGAATTTGTTATTTATAGTGATGCATCATTAAATGGTTTGGGCTGTGTTTTGATACAAGAAGGCAGAGTGATAGCTTATGCCTCGAGACAGTTGAAGCCACATGAAAGAAACTATCCGACACATAACCTAGAATTGGCAGCTATTATGTTCGCACTAAAAATTTGGCGTCATTACCTGTTTGGTGAGAAATGACATGTTTATTCTAATCATAAAAGCCTAAAATACTTGATGACTCAGAAAGATCTGAATTTGAGACAACGCCGATGGTTAGAACTGTTAAAAGACTATGAGTTTGTGATTGACTATCACCCAGGAAAGGCTAACGTTGTTACGATGCTTTAAGCTGAAAATAACTATTTGCTTTGCGTGCAATGAATGCTCATATGACTATGTCTGAGAATGGTTCGATAGTAGTTGAATTGTAAGTAAGACCGTTATTCGTTCAACAAATATGTGATGCCCAAAAGGTTGATAATGAATTGATTGCAAAACGAGTTTAGTATGAGACGGATACTGACTCAGAATTCAGAGTTGATGCTGATAACTGTCTAAGATTCAAAGACCGAATATGTGTTTCTAGGAATTCAGAGTTGATTCAGATGATTTTGAATGAAGCTCACAGTAGTCGTTTATCTGTTCGTCCAGGTAGTACGAAGATGTATAATGATTTGAAACAGCTTTACTGGTGGCATGGTATGAAACGAGACATCTCTGACTTTGTTGCAAAATGTTTAGTCTTTCAACAAGTGAAAGCTGAGCATCAGGTACCTTCAGGGTTACTTCAGCTGATTTTGATACCAAAATGGAAGTGGGACAGAGTCACGATGGATTTTGTATCTGGTTTACCGTTGACACCGAGCAAGAAAGATCAAATCTGGGTTGTTGTTGATAGATTGACTAAGTCGGCTCATTTTGTTCTGATACGTACAAACTATTCACTTGATAAGCTGGCTAAATTGTATGATTCTCAGATTGTGAGACTACATGGTGTACCTATATCTATTGCTTCAGATAGATACCCGAGGTTTACATCACGATTTTGGAAGAAATTGCAAGATGCACTAGGTACGAAATTACATTTCAGCACTGCTTTCCATCCACAAACAGATGGTCAATCTGAGCGAATCATTCAGATACTTGAGGATATGTTAAGATGTTGTATTCTCGAGTTTGAAGGTACGTGGGAATGATACTTACCTCTGATTGAATTCGCATATAATAATAGCTACTAATCGAGCATTAAAATGGAACCTTACGACGCTTTGTACAGTCGTAAATGTCGTAAGCCATTGCAATGGACTGAGCTCGGTGAAAATAAGATACACGGGGTTGACTTGATTAGAGAAACTAAACAGAAAGTGAAAGTGATCCGTGAAGTTTGAAAGCAGCGTCAGATCGTCAAGAATCTTATCTGGACTTGAAACATAAAGATATAGAGTTTCGAATTGGAGATAAAGTTTTCTTGAAAGTCTCACCATGGAAGAAAACACTCAGATTCGGTCGTAAAGGCAAATTGAGTCCGAGATTTATGGGGCCGTATGAGGTAATGGAGCGTATTGGACCTATTGCTTACAGATTATTGTTGCCACTTGAGTTAGAAAAGATCCACAATGTATTCCACATTTCGATGCTTCGGAGGTATCGATCTAATCCTTCTCATGTGATTAGTCCATCTGAGATTGAAATTCAGCCTGATATGACCTACGAAGAAGAACCGATTCGTATTTTGACTCGTGAGACTAAAGAGTTACGGAATAAAAAGATCTCGTTAGTTAAAGTTTTATGGTATAAGCATGGAGTTGAGGAAGCAACATGGGAGCCAGAAGATACAATGAAAGAACGTTATCCAAACCTATTCACTGGTAAGATTTTCGGGGAGAAAAAATCCCTAAGGTGGGAGAGTTGTAACAGCCCGATTTAGACCTTAATCGAAACGGTGGTTTCGGGACCACGAATTCGAGTCAGAAAAATATTTAAAAATTATTTTCTATGTTTATTTTGTGTGAATTCATATCTGTGAAATTTTCGTGATTTAATTTTGTCGTTTAGGTGTCCGATTAAATAAAAAGACTTAATCGCGGAAATTGAAAAGTGGGTAGTTTATTTTGTAAATGCCATATTTGTTAATGGCTTTCTAAGTGGGGGTATTTATGGTGAAATTAGTCCATTATATATAATGTTGGACGGTAGTGGATGATTTTCTAATATATTAACTAAGGTTAAAAAAAAGGTAAAATAATAATAAGTTAATGTATGTTATTATATTATAAAATAAAAAGCCATATCCATGTTTTTCATTCTTTCTTGCACCGAATTTAAACAAAAAGAAGAAGAAAGAATAGAAGACTAGGTTCGGCCATCTTCTAAGCAAAAAATAAAGGTTCGTTCTTTGTCAGTTTTTGTTAATTTTTACGTTTTTGAGATCGTTGCTTCGAGTACTACAAACCCATGCTTGAATTTTTTATTTTGATGAATATTTTGAGTTGTGCCATTGTTGATAACTTGTGATTTTTGTTGTTTGATGATGATAAATGAAAGATATGTTTTAGATTAACATGTTTTGTATTGGAATTTTTAATGATTTTGGGTAATTAGGACTTAATTACAAAAAAATAAAACTTGAGAGACTAAAATGTGAAATAAATGAAATATTTGGGCTTGTATGAACACTAGGAATATTTGGCCAAATATGGGTACCCTGAAATTTTACATATTTTGTGTTTTGTGCAATATGGATTAAATTGTAAAAATTGTAAATGTCAGGGGTAAAATGGTAATTTTCCCATTTATGTGTTTTTGGACTAAATTGAATGAAAATATGTTTGAATGAGCTAAATTTGAATTTATTTAGATCAAGAACTAAAGATATCGGATTTGGACTGGAAAAAAACGAAAGTTGTCGATTAGAAGCCCCGTCCTGTTTTACGATGTCCGAGGTAAGTTTATAAGGAAATAGACGTGTTTAATTGTAGGGAATATTAAATATACTTGCTGTTATGAAATGTTGAAATTTATATTTGATATAGCCGAATATAGATTGGTTTGATTTCTTTGTTTCAGAACTCATTTCAATCAAGTTACGACGTTCGGAAATCCCATATGAACCTTAGGAATAGTTAGGATACATATTTCATGACATAGGATTCAGATATATGTGTTCGAGTAAGTCCATGGCATCGAAATGTGATTCTGATATGTGTTTACGAGTAAGACCCTGTCTGGGACAGTGGCATCGATATGTAGCTACATGTAAGACCACGTCTGGGACGTTGGCATTGTACAATATATGTGATAATCCGAGTGTCCTATCCGATTTCGAATGGTTCATCGGGAAAAGGTAAATTGTGTATGGATGTGTATTACGAGTTAAATGGCCAGGTATGAAACAACTTGATATCTACTTGAGCTAAGGTATGAAAATACTATGAATTTTTGTTATAAATCATGTGTAATGTTAATGAAGATTTTGTGCATTTGGTATATGTATTTGGCTTATGAACAAATAATATGAGATGATATATTCGGCCATATAAGAAGCAAGTATGTACGTGATGTTATTTAATGAATCTTAGGATTATATATAAAAATAAACATTTGAATGGTTCACTAAGTCTATTGAGTTTGAAAGTTGGATATAATATGTTAAATGATTATGTGTGTATTCGGCTTAGGTATATAAATGTCTGTGAAAATGTGTTAATTATACATATTATGGGTTTGAGGTCAAATATAGTAGTGTTAATGAAATTCGATTAGTTAAAGTGGTTGATTATATTACTGATATGTTTATTTTCTTATAGCTTACTAAGCTATCATAGCTTATTGTGTATGTTGTTTCTGTTTTATAGATTTAGAAGTCAAGCTGCAAGCTCGGGGACTATCAGCCAATCTCATCACACTATCAACTATTTTAGTACCTTTATAACTCAAACTTAAATTATGGCATGTATAGGCTGGCTTAAATTCTAAAATGTTGGATTTATTTTATGAATATGTGTATTTAGAAGCCATGCGAAAATGGCTAAATCCTTAGGTTTAATCTTAGTTATGTTTTGGTTGTGGTCTAATGTGTTTTTAGTTATAATGTTGCATGGCATGATAAATATAATATGTGTTAATTGTTGTATGTTTGAAAAATAGGTGTTGCCATGACATTGTGTAATTTTCCTTGCATAGCATGTTTACTTGCCACGACTATGACATTGGTATAGGTGAAATGGTCTTGATTTAATAATAAAAGGATATATTCAGTTTATGTGTTTGGTTAGGTAATCATTGAACTTGAGTATTGATATATATCTATTATATATGTTTCATGAATAAGATTTAGTCACATGTACGGTAATCATATTATTTCAAGTGTGATTAAATTGTAGGTAAATTACACTTATTATATACATACTTCATTGATAGATCCGAAAATGGTATGATACGTTGTAATTGCCTGTGACAGAATCGGTGTATGCTTTTGAATTAAATTAATGGTATGTTTGACGAATGGAGTAAGTATTTCATGTATTTAAGAATGGTTAAAATCTTTGGCTTGCATTCGGCTTTGATTAAGCTATGACTTAAGTTAAAAATAGTACGATGCCGTATAGAATGTTAATCAGATTTGTGTTGCTTTGAAAGTGTATTGAGTATATAAAATTGTAATGGGATATATATTTTTCATTGGATGCTAAATAAAACTAAGGCAGGTTATACTTGGGCTTGGTAATTGGTCAAGATAAAATAGTTGGGATTTTTCATATGTTATTCATTATAATTAATACATGTACTAATGTTGTGGCTGATGCTTATTTAATGAGGCGTGAATGGTAGTGAAATTTGCTTAGAATTTATATATTATTTGATAGTACAAATAAATTACCTATAGACCAACACATTAATGCCGTACACCTTTATGAATAATAAAAAAGGGTTGGTAATAAAATTTTGTTTTAATGGATAATTAACTTGAATATTTGCATGACTCGTAAATATATAAAAAAATAATAAATAGGCCAAGTGTTCTGAAACGAAATTATTGATTCGTTATAAATTCTGTATGTGCAATGATTTGTTCTAGATATATATATCTTCGAATTAAATTTTACTTAAACTATGTGGTGATTGATAATAAACTTATGATTTGATATTAGGTTAAATTATAAGTTTGGATGTAATTTAGACTTCGAATTAATTTGGAAATATTCAGATCAATGTTTTGTCTAGTAATGTCTCGTACCCCCTTTCCGGCGACAGATACGGGTTAGGCGTGTCACACAAAAAATTCTCAAATGTAACGCCCCGTACCCGAGACCATCGCTGGAGTCGAACACGAGGTGTTAACGGACTTAATTCATTACTTAAACAGCTCAAACAATTTATTTTTAAAACTTCCACAGAAGCTGGCAATCTGCGTCACAGTCGCTTACGAATTCATATCTCGAGCTACGAAACTCAAAATCCAATTCTGTAAATTTTCCATGAAACTAGACTCATATATCTATCAACTAATTTTTTTTTAGAATTTTTGGTCAGGCCAAATGGTACAGTTTATTAGTTAAAATCTCCCCTGTTTCAGGGTTTGACTGCTCTGACCTCTGTGTATTACGAATCAAATATCTCCCTATACAGAGTTCCAATTACTATGAAGTTTATTTCTCATAAAACTAGACTCAATAAGGAATCTGTACATGTAAATAATGACTTATAATTATCTTTGTACAATTTTTGGTGAATTTTCAAAATCAGAATAGGAGATCCAGAAATTGCTCTGGCCCTGTTTCACAAAAATTTAAATATCTCATAAAATATATCTCATTTACCTGTTTTGTTTCTTCCATTTGCAAATAGACATAATAATATTTGATTTTATAACTTATTCATCATTTAATTCTATTTCTACTATTTTTAGTGATTTTTCAAATTCACGTCACTGTTACTGTCTGATTGTGCTAATTTCACCTTTTTCATAATTTCCATGGAATAACTAGCATTTAGGCATACATTACACCAAACATGTCTTTGATTAGCCATTCCAACAGCTAATCATTATCAAGCATTTACATACCAATCATTAGCCATATCATAAGATCATACACACAAAATGGCTACGATGCTATACATGCCATACTCAAAATGAAACGTCTAGCTATACCAAAATAATCCTCGTGATAGTGTGCCCGGACCTCCGACGTATTATACGATCCCCGAGTTAGCTTGGCAAAACTATAAAAAGAAGGAAAATAAAAGGGGTAAGCATTAAGCTTAGTAAGTTTGCATGCAAATAAATAACAACATTCATAAGAACAATCTTACTACTTGGCATGATACTACATAATGCAACTTCATTAATTGTCATAGACATATTTTAAACTTCTTCACTTACTCACTTACTTAAATACTTCTTACTTAATCAAATTTATTAATACATTTTACTTACCTTTTTCCTTATCAAGCATACATGAACATTATGTACTTACCTTTACTCTTCTAGCATGAACTTGTCTTACCTTTTTAGTATAACTCGTCTTACCTTACCTTACCTTGATATTCTCTTTAAATTTTCCCGTCGAACCACTTGGAATACTAAGGATACACGGGTACCTTACCATTGCCATGACTTGTCATGGTCTTACGTGGTATCCTTTTGAAACTTACCATTGCCATGTCTTGACATGGTCTTACATGGTATCCTTGCCTTATGAACTCACCAATGCCATGCCTTGGCATGGTCTTACATGGGACCTTTGCCTTATAGTAACTTATCAATGCCATGTCTTGACATGGTCTTACATGATTTCCTTTCCTTAGAAACCTTACCAATTGCCATGCCTTGGCATGGTCTTACACGGTATCCTTAAACCCTAATGTCATGACATTTGTATCCTACACATTCCTAAGGTTCAACCGAGACTTTCTAAAAATTATTCTCCGTCAATTCATGCTTAAGTCTTCTTTGAATAATTTCATAAAATAAATATACGCATGCTGGAAATTAACAAAATTAACATAAAATAATAGAATATTGCATTTATTTACCGCAAACTTACCTCGAAACAAAATACGATCAACTATATCGATTTAGTCCACTGTCTGTTTCTTTCCCCGGTCTAACTCTGGATTTTGTTCTTCTTGATCTATAATAAAAAATTTAGCTTATTTAATACTCACATTTATTAAAACAGTCCTTGACCCAAACTTTGGCAAATTTACATTTTTGCCCCTAAACTTTCACATATTTGTACTTTTGCCCCAAGGCTCGTAATTTAAACTTCATCCTATTTTCTAATGTTTTATGAAATGCTGATCATTTTTCCCTTCTATGACAACATCAAATTCACACTCTAACATTGACTTATGACTATTAGGTATTTTTACCGATTAAGCCCTTTTACTCGTTTTCACTTAAAACCGAGTAGCACAAGTTGTCTAACATAATTTAAACCTCATATTCCATCATAAAACACCAAAATACACAAATTTTACCTATGGGTACTTTTCCAAATATGAACCCTAGGTTGAATTATTGCTAGAATAAGCTTAATCAAGTTATCGGGACTCCAAAAACGTAAAGATCATTAAAAACGGGGCTTGGAATCACTTACTATGGAGCTTGAAAGCTTGAAGCAAACCCTAGCTATGGAGAACCCTTGAAATTTCGGCCTAATGAAGAAGATGGACAAAAATTGGCTTTTAATTTTGTTTTTAAATCATTTTAATAACTAAATGACCAAAATGCCCTTACTACTAAACTTTCCAAAAATTCCATCCATGTCCAATTTTTGTCCATAGACTTAGAAATTGGTAAAATTTCTATTTAAGACCTCCTCATTAATATTCCAAAGCAATTTCATACTAAAAACTTCTATAATGCAAGTTTTGCAAATTATTCAATTTAGTCCCTAATCTCAACTTAAGCACTTTATGCATAGAATTTCATCACGAAATTTTCACACAATCATGCAATCATATCATGAACCTCAAAATAATAATAAAATAAAATTTTCTACCTCGAATTTGTGGTTTCGCAACCACTGTTCCGTTTAGGCCCTATTTCGGGATGTTACACCAAATCCAAGCTAGCTTCGATATTCACTATAAAACACGAAAAAATAAACAAAGTAAGCTATAAAGCCTAGTAATCTCATATGCTAAATAAGTAAGTAAAATTTACCATCCAACAATTCGATAATATAAACATCATATAATGCAATTCAAATTTTGAAGCATAACTTAACACATGTATTCAATCCAAAAACTTAAACGCAATTTCCATCAACTTCTTCAATTCAATAATTGTTTAGTTCACGAACATACCTGTAGAAGCTCATATCAATCTCATACTCATCCATAACCTTGATATACCTGTTGAACCATTTGGAATACTATCGGATACTTGGGAATCTTGCACCCTAAGTGCCATTACAAAGCCGAAGCTATCTCAAACTCATATCACATATAATGCTCACTCTCGAGCTATCAACGAGTCTACTCACACAAGTTGACGGTCATGACGTAGCTACATGGTGTTGCTTACACAAGCTGACGAGAATTCGCAACACATGCCAATTAACTCAGCCACCGGTAGGACGTACGAACTAGCATCCAAATCACATAACCCCTAATGACATGTTATTTGTATCCTAATTTATTCCCAACGTTCAACCACGATTTCACATTTTCTGAATCGTCGTCGAACATACCCGTAAGGTCATATTTACAAATAATTCAATAATAAAATGTTTAAAACACAATTATATTGACGCTTATTAACATACGAACTTACCTCGAATGCAAAAACAATGAAGTAGATCGACTAATCATGAACTTTGTCTTTCCCCCGATCTAAATCTAAACTTCACTTTTCTTGATCTTTATGTAATCAAATTTAGCTTATTTAATTATCACTCTATTCAATTTAGCCTAAAATGCATATTATGACAACTTTACACTTTTGCCCCTAATATTTCAACTCTCATAAAAA
Source organism: Gossypium hirsutum (assembly GCF_007990345.1). Classification (NCBI taxonomy): domain Eukaryota; kingdom Viridiplantae; phylum Streptophyta; class Magnoliopsida; order Malvales; family Malvaceae; genus Gossypium; species Gossypium hirsutum. Next base: position 26,844,555 of record NC_053427.1, on the reverse strand, counting down.
TACAAATTCATGCAATTAAGTCCCTACCCATGCTAGCCAAATTTCATATAGACCCATACTAGCCCATATTTTTTATTTATTTTACAATTTAACCATAAAATTTATACATTTCACAATTTAATCCCTAATTGGCAATTTTACCAAAAGTCACTTTACAAATGTTGTTTATCTAACAACAAGCATACATTTTCTATCATCAAACATCAAAATACACATGTATTCATCAAAGGCAAAACCCTAAATCTTTAATAGTTTTGCAATTAGTCCCTAGGCTAGCTAGATTAAACTGCAACGATCTCAAAAACATAGAAATCATTAAAAACAAGACAAAAACCATTTCTAAATAGACAATGGAAGCTTGGCCAAATGAAAACCCTAGCTATGGCTTTTTCTCCCCTTTAAATTTTGTTGAAGATGAAGAATAGGAAGATGATAGCCATGTTATTTTAATTTAATTTGTCTTTATTAACTAAATTACCAATTTAACCTTTGTTATAATTCATTAAAATCAATTAATACATGTCCATCTTTGTCAACTCATATTAACCATGGTCTAATTACAACATAAGGACCTCTAATTGTAACATCCCAAAATATAGGTACCCAATTTTTATATGTTGTGTAACTCAAATGCATGCTTGTCTTGATGGTCAAGTGTTCTGGGAAGCGCCTGAGAAGTCTTGGGTTCAAGCTTGGGCATTTGCAAAAAAACTTTATTTTAAGAAATAAACCATTACCTTTGGTTAGTGGACTTTTAAATTTATGTTTGTTAAATAGGACATAGAGAGCCTTTTGGTCTAGAGGTAAATGGCATGTGGAGTGTTCCTTCGGGTCTGAGGTTCGAGGCATGGTGATGACAAAAGGGCATTTTATTTTGCTACAAGTATGGTAGAAGTGTCCTAGGTTGACCGAAACTGAGGTGGGTGATTGGAGTTTGAATGGGAAGTTGAGAAGATAATGGAGGAGGGATTTTAGGAGGATGTTGTGGGATTTGAAAGTAGGGGAGTTTGTGGCGAAATTGAATTCTTGTTCAGAGAGTTTCGGCTGAGGTGGGAAAGGTTGGAAGAGTCAAGTGTGGGAGTTGTTTAAAGGTCTTGCCCAATTAGGAGTTTCTTTTGGCAAAATTGGCATTAGCTCACCTCTCTTTGCCTTTGGTGTCGAATTTGGCTGCTTCTCGGTTTGGCTTTCTTGCTTGTTGTGGCCAAATAGTGCTTGGTCATTCGGGTTTTTCTCTCTGTTGAGCTTTGTGATTTTGTGCTCCCTTTCTAACCTTTTTCCTCTGGTTGACTGATTTCTTTATCTCTCTTTCTCATTTGGTTTTTCTTTTCTTCCTGACCGGTTGCTGATATCTCTTTTCCCCTCTCAACACTTTTGGTTTTGATTCCATCTTCTCCCTCCTACAATCGGTTGTAGTCTTTAGGTCGATTACCTTGTCTCTTCTCCTCTCCTTTTCTTTTCGCTTCTCTGCTATCTCTCAATTCCTTCCATTTTCATTGGTGGGTGGCCGAATATTGATTGGTAAGTCTCTATTTCTCTCTACTCTTTCGGCTTTTCTCATCTTTTCCCTAAATTTCTCATCTTTTTCTCTCTTGGTCATGGTGTACTTTCAGGTTTTACTACTACTCGAGGAGTGAAGGAGTTCGCTAGTGTTACAAAAATGATCAAAACTTTCCTCTCGTCTCTCGATCGAAGGTAACGCTATCATTGGTATTATATTGAACTAAGGCATTTTGGCTTGGATTCTTCGATAGTGGCTGAATGTTTCTTTCCCTTATTTTAGGTTTGCATTTTCTATGGGTTGGTATGCGTTGTTTCAACCCTTATATGTAACACCCCTAACCCGTATCCATCACCGGACTAAGGTTAAGCGGTATTACCGAACATATCGAAACACTTTGCATTCATTTCACAAACGTCATAGCATCATAGTCAAACATCAACACAAAGTCCCTTTCTTAGGTCAACGAGACCTTAAACATGCATTAAAAATAGGTTGGGACTAAACCGAACACATTCAAAATTTATAGAACTTAGCAAAATTTCTCAATTCTGTTGAGGTCACATGCCTGTGTAACCAGGCCGTGCTAAAACAGAGTTTACATACTGACTTTTCCCCACAGCCAACAGACACGCCCGTGTGCTATGGCCATGTGGCACAATGTAGGCTTGGTTTAAGTCAAATTGCCACCCTTATTTTTTATACTAAAACACATATCACTCCTACCATAATATTATCAACCATTTACATACTTATAAACCTTACCTATTTATAATGAACAAAATGTAAGATTATATCAAATCATCATACAATCTCATTCCAAAAATTCACCACTTACCATTTTCTTTATCCAACTAAGCATACTACAATTTCAAATTACCATCACATATCATAAACCATTATCAACTATGATTTCAAACACAAATTAGCCAATCACATGGCTAAACATATATGCATCACAAAACATACTTCCACAACTACTAGCCTATACATGCCATACTTTAAATATATATACATTTTCAAAATACAAAATGAGGTTCAATAGTGTGGCAATGATCCTTGACAATCCCTGAGCTTGGTAGCTTCAATATCTACAAAACAATTCAAACACACACACAAAGTAAGCTTTCAAAAGCTTAGTAAGCTCGTACTTAACTCATCAACAGTATATGAAACATAAAATGACAACATATGAGTATTTGCACAATTTCAATCCATAAGACCCTATCAACTCAATGAACTTCACATATATAACATCATCTACCATTTAGGTATTATACATACCTGAATCTTCCCGTACTTATTCACTTTCCTACTTACCTCTTATTGAATGTTATAAGACTTTCTATAACTTATTTGTATTTTAGACATCTACACACTTAGTGCAATACGATTATCTGAAGCTAAATATTTCTGCACACTTAGTGCCATCTCAAATAACTGAGAATAAGTCGAAATCGCGCACTTAGTGTCTCAAGTAGCCGAAGCTAGTTTAAATCGCACACTTAGTGCCAAAGCTAGTTTAAATCCCACACTTAGTGCCAAAACTTCCGATTCATCATCATATTATCCAATTCAATTATATACAACCCATGTATAATAAAGGCATCAAAGCTTACTTAACATCATATTTTAAGTACGGACTTACCTCGTACTTGAAGGTGTCGACTCGAACGTTTATTCTATAGTCTTCGATTTTCCTCGATCTAAATCCGAACTCGTCTTTTCTTGATCTATAAGTATTTAAAATTAATCATTTTATTCACCAAATAATTCAATTCAATCCATAAACACATATTTAGGGTAATTTGCAAACTAGCCCTCACATTTTCACATTTTGACACTTTAGTACTTATTTCACAAAATCACAAAATACACATAATTTGCATATACAAAAGCTTAGCCAAATTCTCCTAGTACTCATACTAGTTCACACGTTTCATTTCACATTTTAGCCCCTCAAAATAACATTTTTACAAATTAGCCCAATTTACTCAATTTCATCAAAAATTCAAAGACAACATATGTCAACCCAAAACATACCTTCCATAATTCACCATTTAACAACACAAAACTCATGAATTCATCCATGGCATATTTCAAAATCATCACCAAAAATCAGAAATTGAAGCATAGGCTTTGTAGTATACTAAACAATGATCACAAAAACGTAGAAATTATCAAAAACCGAGTCAAAACCATACCTTAATCACCAAAAATAGTAGTCAAACCCTAGCTTAGCTTTTCTCTTTTATTTTCTTTTCAATTTCGGTGAATGAGCATGAAAATGAGCTTATTTTAAGCTTTATTTTATTAATAATAACATAAAAATCTAAATGACCATTTTGCCCTTTTATTAAATCAATATAAGTTCACCTAAAACATGCCTTTTTATGTCCATTCAAACTTCCAATGGTCAAATAATCACATAAGGACCTTTATTTTAGAAAGCCAACTCAAATAGGTACTTTAACATCTAGCACACAACTTTTACCTTTTACACGATTAGGTCCTTTTTACAAATTAGACACACAAACAATTAAATTTTCACACGAGACTTTCACATATGTCAATTCACTTATAATAGGCACAAAAAATAATATTAAAATATTTTTTGACTCGGATATGTGGTCTCAAACCACTATTCCATCTAGGGTCAAAACCGGACAGTTACAATTCTTTCCCTTAGGGATTTTCGTCCCCAAAAATCTTACCATTAAACAGATTTGGATATTGTTGTTTCATAGCATCTTCAGATTCCCACGTGGCCTCTTCAATACAGTGTCGATGCCACATCACTTTAACTAACGCAATCTTCTTATTACGTAACTCTTTAACCTCTCGAGCTAAGATTTGGAACAACTTTTCCTCGTAAGTCATCTCAGACTGACTTTCAATATCAGACAGAGGAATTACATGTGAAGGATCAGATCTGTACCGTCAAAGCATCAACACATGAAACACATTATGTATCTTTTCTAACTCAGATGGTAGCCTCAATCTATAAGCAACCGGCCCAACTCGCTCGATGCTTTCATACAGTCCAATGAACCTTGGACTCAACTTGCCTTTTCTACCAAATCGAATCATTTTCTTCCACGGAGACACTTTTAGAAACACTTTATCCCTGACCTTAAACTCAATGTCTTTTCTTTTCAAATCTGCATATGATTTCTGATGATCAGAAGTTGCTTTCAAACTATCTCGGATCACTTTCACTTTCTATTCAGTTTCTTTTATCAAATCAACCCCATAAATTTTATTTTTAGTGAGCTCTGACCAATATAAAGGTGTACGGTATTTGCGACCATATAATGCTTCTAATGGTGCCATTTTAATGCTCGACTGAAAACTGTTATTATAAGCAAATTCAATCAAAGGTAAATTTTGTTCCCACGTACCTTCAAACTCAAGAATGCAACATCTCAACATATCCTCGAGTATCTGAATAATCTGTTCAGATTGACCATCTATTTGCGGATGATAAGCAGTGCTAAAATGCAATTTGGTACCCAGAGCATCTTGCAACTTCTTCCAAAATCGTGACGTGAGTCTCAGATCTTTGTCTGACACTATAGACAATGGCACACCATGCAATCTCACTATATTAGAAATGTATAATTTAGCTAATTTATCAAGCGAATAATCAGATCAAACTGGAATAAAATGAGCTGATTTCATCAATCAATTAACTACAACACAAATTGAGTCTTTCTTTCTTGGAGATAGGGGCAAATGTGACACAAAGTCCATAGTTACTAGATCCCATTTCCACTCCGGAATCATAATCGGTTGTAATAATCCAGATGGCACCTGATGTTCTGCTTTGACTTGCTGATAGATCAAACATTTAGAAACAAAATCAGAGATATCTCTTTTCATTCTGGACCACCAATAATGCTGCTTCAGATCATTAAACAGTTTTGTCTTACTAGGATGCACAGATAACCAATTGCTGTGGGCTTCACTCAAAATCATTTGAATTAACTTTGGATTTCTCAAAATGCAAATCCTATCTCGAAATCTTAAGCAACTATCTTTATAAACTCTGAATTCTGAATCGGTCTCTACATCACACTGAGCTCATTTAGCCAAAATCTCATTATCAATCTTCTGAGCTTCGATAATCTGCTGTAAGAATAAGGGTCTTGCTTTTAATTCAGCTAAAACTGAACCATCATCAAAAAGAACCAAATGAGCATTCATTGCACTCAAAGCAAACAATATTTTTTGACTTAAGGCATCAGCAACAACATTTGCTTTTCCCGAATGATAATCAATTACAAGTTCGTAGTCTTTTAATAGTTCTAACCACCTTCTTTGTCGTAGATTCAAATCTTTCTGATTCATCAAATACTTCAAGCTTTTATGATCAGAAAACACATGACATTTCTCACCATACGGATAGTGACGCCAGATCTTCTGTAACACCCCAAACCCGGCCCAGACGTAATGGCCGAATCTGACGTGCCACATTGAAGTTAAAATTCCATGCTTTGTTTTAGTGTTTTAAAAAAATCGTCGTTTGATAAGGCTTAACCAAGTGAATGGAAGCTCCGCACTAGGTAGGTATCCAAAAATAGAAGAGGTGAGCCATGAAGGCTGCTTAAGTACCAAGCTCTTCGAATGGATCCAATCCTAGACATGCCCACAACCATTGCCACACTTTGGCGCGAGGTTAGGTTTTGAGAAAAACGAGTTAAAATTCATTTAAGTAGATATTTTTGATAAATCGATTAATTGTATCGTTGCGTTATTTTGAAAACAATTATCATTTTGAAAACGCAGCCTAAGTCTAGCCCATTTTGGATTGTTATCAATAAAATATAGGGTATAAAATAAAATAATCCCAGAAAAATAATTAAAATGGCCTTATTGCAACCCAAAACCAAATAATAATATTAATAAGATAAAACTTATAAAGAAATAAATTGGCTACTTATTGCAATTAAAAGAAACAGAAACAGTAGTGTAGCCATCTCCGAGTCCCTCGCAGCTCCAAACCATCTAAGCATAGGGATTACCTGCACAGTTAGAAACGGGGTGAGTTTAGGAAAACACAGTGTGTAATCCCAATAACATACAAATAGTGAAAACACAGTATCAGTACAATCTGGGCCAAAGCCCGATTTAGTCTTGACATATACTGGGCCGAAGCCTTTTCATAAATCATATCACTGGGCCGAAGCCTTTTCATAAATCATTTCACTGGGCTGAAGCCTTTACTGTAAACAGTATGGCCCATAGGCCCATTTCAATATCACATGTAATGTCAATGGATGTATGCAAGCCCATTTCAATATCATATGAAATACCAATGAATGTATGCAAGCCCATTTGGGGAGACTACTCGACCCACCATCTGCTACTCTCCACCCGTACCAACCAACACACCATGTGGGGAATGATTCAACCCACCCAACCAACACACCACTGGCAGCATTGTTGCTTTATTATATATCTAGAGGCCTAGCCTCTTTTAATAACTGGGGCTAAGCCCTTTTCGGTAAACTGGGGCAAAGTCCTTTCCAATAAACTGGGGCATAAGCCCTTTTCGATAAACTGGGGCATAAGCCCTTTTCAATAAACTGGGGCATAAGCCCTTTTGCACTTCCTCCATCCATATAAAAACCAACCCAATGCATTTATGAATACATCATGTGCATTTCATACATATCATGTGCATATCATATCAATCATGTATATCATATCCCACGTATCAAATTTATAATTAAATTCTAGGGGTATAATGGTTATTTTTACCTAAGGGCAAAAAAGTCATTTTCATACTACAAGGGTAATTTCATAATTTTACCAAATATCAGGGTTTTCCATGTTCATCAACAACTATCAATATTTCCAAGTGTTTAAATAATGATCTTTAACCCACTTTATCAAACTCGGGCTTTTGGGTCCAAAACCTCTAATGGGCCCTACGAATGCCGATTTAGCCCACTAAGCCTGCTTAATCCAAATTTTACAACAGTACTAACCGTGTTATCATGCAACTTTTCCAAATTCCATTTTCTATCAATTTTACCCAAATGGGCCCGAAAGCCCATTGGGCCCAATTCTAGCCCATTGAGGCCCAACTTACCATCGTGCACAAAATTGTGCTCTTACCTGTTCCATCGATCCAACCACCGATCATATCGTATCTATCGCACTTTAAGCAAAGGCAAAATCACAAGTTCCCGAAATACCGGTATTTTAGCATTTCGGCTTCTCAGCAAATATTAATCTAAGCTATTACGAGGGTTAGTACACACCTGTTACTGGTTGAAGTTGAAACGTTTCCATAATCAATCACTTACGATAACCACCACCTGTCACTCAAACTTAACTATTCCAATATCAATATATGTAAATCCTAAGCACATCAGTCATACGGAACATAAGGGCGTATTCATCATTTTACCGTACAAGGGTATTACGGTCACTTTACGCTACAGGGGCTTTACGATCTTTTTACCTATTAGGGGTATTTTAGTCTTTTCATCCTACAAGGGTGTTTTGGTAAATCTACAAATCAAGGGTATTTCTGTAATTTTGTAAATCAGGGGTATTTTGGTAATTTTACAATTTGAAGGTATTTCGGTAATTTCACAAACCAGTGGTATTTTGGTAATTTTATAAACTAGGGGTGTTTTGGTAATTCTACCCTATAGGGGTATTTTAGTAATTTCACAATTGAGGGTAAAACGGTAATTTTTTAAATCAAGGGTAAAATAGTAATTCTGTAAATCGAGGGTACAACAATAATTCTATAAATCGAGGGTACTTTGGTAATTTTTACAAGTCGAGGGTATTTCAGTAATTTTACAAATCAGGGGGTATTTTAGTAATTTTACAAACCAGGGGTATTTTAGTAATTTTACAAACTAGGGGTATTTTGGTAATTTTGTAAACCAAGGGTATTTCAATAATTCTGTAAATCGAGGGTAAAATGGTAATTTTGTAAATCAAGGGTAAGACGGTAATTTTGTAAATCGAGGGTAAAATGGTAATTCTATAAATCAAGGGTAAAATGGTAATTCTGTCAATCGAGGGTAAAATGGTAATTCTATCTTACAGGAGTATTTCAGTAACTTTACAAAATCGAAGGTATTTCAGTAATTTTGCAAACTGAGGGTATTTCAGTAATTTTACAAATCGAGGATATTTGGGTAATTTTATAAATTGGGGGTACTTTGGTAATTTTACAAGTCGAGGGTATTTCAGTAATTTGTTAAACTAAAGTATTCTAAACAGGGATAACATACGAATGGGCCTAAAGCCCTTCTCAGCCCAAATGGGCCCACACGCTCGTGTGGCCCTTTTAGCCCAAATCTAGCCACAGATATAAGATTCACCTAGCCTAGTCCAATATTTACTACACAATCAAACAACTTATCCAATTGGGCCCGTAGGCCCATTGGGTCCACATGGCCCCTTTCGGCCCATCACGGCCCGAAGTAGCCATCCTACAGCTAGAGTAGTGAGAAATACACACCTGATAGGAGACTAGAGTTAATCCACGCTCCGAGAACTCTTAGACGACGCCTAATCCAAACGAGCACGCCATACAGCGAAAGGGAGCAACCAAGAAAGGTACCTCTACTCTCCTCATGGTTCTCTCTATTTAAAGCCATCTTCGCATCTCCTCTTATGTTAGCTTCCTGATGTGGGATCCCTCCATCATCAGAGTTTAAATTCAACACCAACTCTTGTCGCCCCCTGTTAGCAAAATAAATGCTCCTTGCTTGCCATGGGATTCGAACCCATGCCTCCCCTCAAATGCTCCACATGCTACTTGCCACTAAACCACAAGTCTTTTTGTGTCATATTTTATCCCCAATTAATTATAAGGTCTAAAGGTCAAAGTCCAGGTTCCCTAAAAAAAAACCAAAATAAATTGCAAGAGCCAAGGCTTGAACCCAGGCTCCTATACAACCTTAATGACCCCACAACCACTAGACTACATGCTTCCTTGGGTCATTTATTTACCACAATAATTTAAAAGGCCCTCATCCAAGCATCCAAGTTTTTTTTCACTTAATACCAAAATTTTTGCTAAAGCCCAAGTTTAAACCCAAGATTTCTCTAACACTTCTCAAAGCCATTAACCACTAAAGCAAACATTTAATTATATCATTTCATTGCACAATTAAATGCCTATATACAACCTCCTTACGGACCCCCACTCAAGGCCCAATACTTCTAGGCCCAAATTCGGGGTGTTACAATTCTCCCCCCTTAAAGAAATTTCGTCCTCGAAATTTTCCACTCTCAGACTACACCACCACACTTCCGCTGCGCACTCTGATACTAATAATACTAACATACACCCAAAACATTTGTCCATCGGAGCGGATAGATTTCACATGCAACCAATTTCTACATTTCCAGAACACACACCAAATAAATACTAAATCTAAATTCAAGCATTACAGTTTACTCTTAACTAGAGAGTTTCAGTATAGTGCTACTATCTATAGTGGTTTCTCAATATAGCATTTCAATCTATAACAGTAAACAGAGTTTGAGAACTTACATATTTGGTGCCGGAGACTCAGTGTGCCGCACCTCCTGTAACATCTTTTCAGAAACAAGTCAAGTTTCGTTGAGAGATTTCAAAACAAAATTTTAGAAAAACCTTTTTCAAACCCCAATTTCGAAAAAAGAAAAACAACAATAATTTTCTGCTACCCATACCACAGCTGAGTTTTGTAACCTGGTTCTGATACCATTAAATGTAACACCCTAAACCCGGCCCAGACGTAATGGCCAAATCTGACGTGCCACATTGAAGTTAAAAATCCACGCTTTGTTTTAGTGTTTTAAAAAAACCGTCGTTTCATAAGGCTTAACCAAGTGAATGGAAGTTGCGCACCAGGTAGGTATCCAAAAATAGAAGAGGTGAGCCATGAAGGTTGCTTAAGTACCAAGCTCTTCAAATGGATCCAATCCTAGACATGACCACAACCATTGCCACACTTTGGTGCGAGGTTAGGTTTTGAGGAAAACGAGTTAGAATTCATTTAAGTAGATATTTTTGATATACCGATTAACTGTGTCATTGCATTATTTTGAAAACAATTATCAATATTTTCGAGTGTTTAAACAATGATCTTTAACCCACTTTATCAAACTCGGGCTTTTGGGCCCAAAACCTCTAATGGGCCCTACGAATGCCTATTTAGCCCACTAAGCCTACTTAATCCAAATTTTACAACAGTACTAACCGTGTTATCATGCAACTTTTCCAAATTCCATTTTCTATCAATTTTACCCAAATGGGCCCGAAAGCCCATTGGGCCCAATTCCAGCCCATTGAGGCCCAACTTACCATCGTGCACAAAATTGTGCTCTTACCTGTTCCATCGATCCAACCATCAATCATATCGTATCTATCGTACTTTAAGAAAAGGCAAAATCACAAGTTCCCGAAATACCGGTATTTTAGCATTTCGGCTTCTCAGCAAATATTAATCTAAGCTATTACGAGGGTTAGTACACACCTGTTACTGGTTGAAGTTGAAACGTTTCCATAATCAATCACTTACGATAACCACCACCTGTCACTCAAACTTAACTATTCCAATATCAATATATGTAAATCCTAAGCACATCAGTCATACGGAACATAAGGGCGTATTCATCATTTTACCGTACAAGGGTATTACGGTCACTTTACCCTACAGGGGCTTTACGGTCTTTTTACTTATTAGGGGTATTTTAGTCTTTTCATCCTACAAGGGTGTTTTGGTAAATCTACAAATCAAGGGTATTTCTGTAATTTTGTAAATCAGGGGTATTTTGGTAATTTTACAAATTGAGGGTATTTCAGTAATGTCACAAACCAGTGGTATTTTGATAATTTTACAAACTAGGGGTGTTTTGGCAATTCTACCCTATAGGGGTATTTCAGTAATTTCACAATCGAGGGTAAAATGGTAATTTTGTAAATCAAGGGTAAAACATTAATTTTGTAAATCGAGGGTAAAATAGTAATTCTATAAATCGAGGGTACTTTGGTAATTTTTACAAGTCGAGGGTATTTCAGTAATTTTACAAATTAGGGGGTATTTTAGTAATTTTACAAAGTAAGGGTATTTGAGTAATTTTAGAAACCAAGGGTATTTTGGTAATTTTATAAACCAAGGGTATTTCAGTAATTTTGTAAATCGAGGGTAAAATGGTAATTCTGCAAATCAAGGGTAAGACGGTAATTCTATAAATCGAGGGTAAAATGGTAATTTTATAAATTGAGGGTAAAACGATAATTCTGTCAATCGAGGGTAAAAAGGTAATTCTATCTTATAGGAGTATTTCAGTAATTTTGCAAATTGACGGTATTTCAGTAATTTTACAAATCAAGGATATTTAGGTAATTTTATAAATTGGGGGTACTTTGGTAATTTTACAAGTCGAGGGTATTTCAGTAATTTGGTAAACTAAAGTATTCTAAATAGGGATAACAATACGAATGGCCGTACAGCCCTTCTCGACCCAAATGGGCCCACACGCTCGTGTGGCCCTTTTAGCCCAAATCTAGCCACAGATATAATATTCACCTAGCCCAGTCCAATATTTACTACACAATCAAACAACCTATCCAATTGGGCTCGTAGGCCCATTGGGCCCACATGGCCCCTTTCGGCCCATCGCGGCCCGAAGTAGCCATCCTACAGCTAGAGTAGTGAGAAATACACACCTGATAGGAGACTAGAGTTAACCCACGCTCCGAGCACTCTTAGCCGATGCCCAACCCAAATGAGCACGCCATACAGCGAAAGGGATCAGCCAAGAAAGGTATCTCTACTCTCCTCATGGTTCTCTCTATTTAAAGCCATCTTCGCATCTCCTCTTATGTTAGCTTCCTGATGTGGGATCCCTCCATCATCAGAGTTTAAATTCAACACCAACTGTTGCCGCCCCCTGTTAGCAAAATAAATGCTCCTTGCTTGCCATGGGATTCGAACCCATGTCTCCCCTCAGATGCTCCACATGCTACTTGCCACTAAACCACAAGGCTTTTTGTGTTATATTTTATCCCCAATTAATTATAAGGTCTAAAGGTCAAAGTCTAGGTTCCCTAAAAAAAACCAAAATAAATTGCAAGAGCCAAGGCTTGAACCCAGTCTCCTATATAACCTTAATGACGCCACAACCACTAGACTACATGCTTCCTTGTGTCATTTATTTTCCACAATAATTTAAAAGGCCCTCATCCAAGCATCCAAGTTTTTTTTTCACTTAATACCAAAATTTTTGCTAAAGCCCAAGTTTAAATGTAACACCCCAATCCCGTATCCGTCGCCGGAATAGATAAAGGGGCATTACCAGTCTTGAAACTTATATCAGAACAGTAAATTTTTTTTGAACATTCCTTTAGATAAGTACTAGAGACAGTCAGGGATACAATTTAAACTTCTATAAGTACACATTCAAAAGATGCCATTTTCGCATGGCTTATATACATTAACCAAAATATCCTCTCACTACTAGTCTATTCTATACATGCCATAAGATAATCCAAAACGTAGCAGTACCAAACAATGGATAGTGATAGTGTGACTAGTTGCTGATGATCCCCGAGCCTGTAGCTTCGCAATGAGATCTATAAAATAGAGAAAACAAAGTAAACGGAGTAAGCATTACAATGCTTAGTAAGTTTTAAGCAGTGACAACAGATAACAATCAAATTATAACATAGTTGTTCATATTTTTATTTCACTCTTCCTTCGGGCATACCATCCCTTTACCGAATATGCACATCTCATCATATACAATAGGCAGATAAACTTTCACATAAAAGTGAGCTCATGTGACATAGATATATTGTATGATTTCACATATCCTCTCACACTGATCCGAAGTCACATAATCATAGGAATAGTCTCATAGATTGCTCTCATATGCATCACATAACTACCTTATGATTTAGTTCAAATCAAGCTCACATATAAATTTGGAGTACATACCTGTTTAACCTTTCGCGTTGAATATATTTATATGCAATTCTTATTACGAAGTCTTATAGCTCTAACCTCTACTCGGATTATCGGCGAGACCTTTAGCTCAGACGAAATCTCCACATGAAGTTATCGGGTCTTACCCGGACAAAATCTCCACACGTAGTCATCGGGTCTTACCCGGACATAATCTCCACATGTAGTCATCGGGTCTTACCCGGACATAATCTCCACACGTAGTCATCGGGTCTTACCCGGAATATATTTCCAAGTTTCATGTACATTTAATCACATGTTACAACATTCACATCGACTGTCATATTTGTAATTCATTTGCCTCATCCAAAAATCTAATAATACACACCTTTCACCGTTTGTCATTTGGCCACAATATATATATATACACATCTCGTACATATCTCACATTAGCCATTTGGCTTTACCACATATCCATCCCATACACGTTTCGCATTAGCCATTCGGCCTTACCACATAAATTCATGTTCACATTCATCACATTGGCCATTCGGCCTTATCTCATATATGCATGTTCACATTCATCACATTGGCCATCCGGCCTTATCACACATACGCATGTTCACATTCATCACATTGGCCATTCGGCCTTATCACACATACGCATGTTCACATTCATCACATTGGCCATTCGGCCTTATTACGCATATATATATACAGGTTCACATTCATCAGATTGGCCATTCGGCCTTATCACACATACGCATGTTCACATTCATCACATTGGCCATTCGGCCTTATCACACATATATATACGGGTTCACATTCATCACATTGGCCATTCGGCCTTATCACACATACGCATGTTCACATCCATCACATAAAATCCTAAATCAAAATATAAATTTTCATGTATTCACATCACAATTATCCAAATATACTTCACACACCACATATACTTTCACGTATACACACTGTCTTAGCTGAATCTACATCTATCATTTTCCAATATCACAATTTATAATTCACGTATGGGTTTAATCAATAGCTTATGAGCAACTAAAACAAATTTATCAAGGTTTACAACATAATCTCAAATTCAGCACAAGCTATTTTTCCTGAGCAATAGTCACTAAATTATTTATAACTGGAGCTACAAAACTCCAAATCACTTTCCGTTAATTTTTCCTGAATATAGACTCGTATATCTTCCATCCATAAAATTTCCAGAATTTTAGGTTTGGCCAATCAATACCAGATTTTTCTTAAAGTTTGCCCTGTTTCACTGTTTGACTAATCTGACCACTCTTCACTACGAATCAATTTTCTCATTTTACAGAATTCAAAATGTGTTGTATTTGATTTCATTTGAAACTAGACTCATTAAGGAGTCTAAGCATATAAATTTTATCTTATAACCATTTTTGTACAATTTATAATGATTTTCTAAAAACCGAGCAGGGGATTTCGGAGTCATTCTGATACCGTCTCACACAACTTTAAATATCTCTTTATAGGAAATTTCTTTGCTCACAAGGTCTCTTTTATAAGAAACTAGACTAATTAAGCCTTGATTACATATTTTATGCAGCCTATAATTCCACACCAACAATTTATAGTGATTTTCTAAAATCACATTACTGCTGCTGTCCAAAGCAAATTATTACAATTTGCTCTTAAATTTCCAAGTCCAAACACTTATGAACTTACCATTTGAGTTTAAGACATATCATGGCCACATCATATCTTATTAAATCAACTCATTATGTCCTATTATGATTGAATTTACTCAACGTTTAATCACTTAAAACTTACCTCGGATGTTGTCGAACGATTTCGGCGGCTATTCGATCACTTTTTCCTTTCCTTTATCCATCTTTGGTCCTCTAAGCTCTTGAGCTAATTCAAACAAATTTAACTTATTAAAGTCTCATTATGCTAGCTTATGGCCGAATATGACAATGAATTTGATAGGTCATATGGCCACCTTTAGCTCAAATACAAAATGGTCATACGCATTTTTAATCACATTAAGCAATTTAGTACAATTAATCAAACATTTCCTCATGTGCACCTTTATGACCAAATACACACATCATTAACCTAATATCAATTAACTAAGCACTTAACAAATTCTCCTTGAGCCGATTGTCTAAGTCAAGATAGGATCATCATTATGCTTACCTATAGCCGAATGTACAACATCAATCTATGCATTCATTCGTGTGGCCGAACATGCATGTCTATGTTGAGGCCGATTGCATACTTAATACATTCTACAAGTATGGTCACTTGTATTGACCAAATACCATTTTGTTTCAAGTTCAAAACTTGGCTAATACACATATATGCACTATTAAAACATCCTCTCCATTCCATCAATTCAACACATGCATTACTCATTAATATACAAAATTATATTCGGCCTTAGCACACCTCTTGCTCGCCGAATTTTTTCTCTATCTAGCAACATTTTATGTACTATGCCGAACCAAAAAGATCAAACACCTAGCTTAATCATTTCCAAAACACTTAACCGGCCTTTGACCAAGACTTTAAACAAAGTCTATGTTCGACTATCAAACATATGGGCATTATTAGTTCAAAGTTTTAACAAGATTAATTTCTTTGATCTTAGCCTAAATGACAACCCCCATTGTTCCTCTAGATTTAGCATGAAACAAACACCAACCAAGAAAACAACACCCATTGTAACACCCCGAACCCGAGGCCGTCGCCGGAGTCGAACACGAGGTGTTAACAGACTTCAAACCACTTAAAAAAAATTTCCCAGACAAGCTGCCAATCTGCATACTAGTCGCTTTAAAAATCATATCTTGATTTCTGAAACTCGAAATCCAGTTCCGTAAATTTTCCCTGAAACGAGACTCATATTCCCATCTACATATTTTTTTCTAGAATTTTTGGTTGGGCCAATTAGTACAGTTTATTAGTCAAAGTCTCCCATGTTACAGGGATCGACTACACTGACCTTTGCACATTACGACTTGGATATCTCCCTGTACAGGGCTTCATTACTGATGTCGTTTGTTTCTATAGAGTCTAGACTCGAAGGGGAATCTATGTACATATGGCATGACTTCTAATTATCTCTGGTTAATTTATAATGAATTTCCAAAGTCGGAACAGGGAATCCAGAAATCGCTCTGGCCCTGTTTCACAAGAGTTTATTATCTCCTAACATACAGCTCATATGGTCGTTTCGTTTCTTCTATATGAAAATAGACTCATCGAGCTTCGATTACATAATTTATTCATTAATTAATTCCACTCCTAAAATTTTTAGTGATTTTTCAATCTCACATCACTGCTGCTGCCAGCATCTGTTACTAAAGCAACTATGCCTATTTCGTGATTTCTCCTTGATCTAACTAGTAATTCATCATACATATCACAAATTATGATCATGACTAGCCATGCCAAGGGCTAATCATTGTCAAACATCTCCCTACTACACTATTGCCATATCATGAATTTTGACACCAAAAATAATCAACCATGACATATGGCATAAAAATCGAATTTCCAAGACTTACGACCTAACATTATAGAACCAAATCCAACCGAACATTTATGCCTTTTTCGCATGGCTAAAAGTTTACATACCAAATTTCAACAAAACATATTAGCCTATACATGCCGAAATGTTCTCCTAGACCGACTAAAAAGAAGATACCAAAAGTTGCTAGCCGGTGTGATGACTTCGATGACGGCCCGATCACGTAAAAAGAGACGAGTCCAAGAAACCTAAAATAGGTGACAAGGAAACACCGAGTGAGTATATAACTCAGTAAGTCATAAGCAATGCACTACCATCCATTAATAACATTATCACAAGAGGAAATAAAATGGAACGAGGCTAGTTACTCCATCCATACCGAACCATACCATAGTTCCTTAGACCTATCGGTTCAATCTCATACCAAGTCATGCATTCACATTCCATATACTAATCAATAGGATATTTGAGGCATTTTCATACATCATTGTATTTTCGTTACAATCATACAACTAAACGACCTTTCACCTATTCCACGATAAATCTTATGTACGTGACTTCAATTATAATTGTCACATAGGTTCAAACTTACCAAGCTCAACTCCAAATATAAACATAGCGCCTATTAGCCATGAACTCAAGGTACTTACCCGATCCGCTGTCCGTGATCAACTCAATAATGTCGCACACTTACTGTCCATAGTGATTCAAAAGTATATATTAAGTCCGCACACTCAGTGCTATATAATCAACTCGCACACTTAGTGCTATATAATCAAACTCGCACACTTAGTGCTGTACAATTTAAACCCGCACACTTAGTGCCAATCTCATGATCATAAATGTTTATACCCGCACACTTAGTGCCGAGATCAACAACTCAATACATCTCACCTCTTTTCTTTTCATTCAACACTTTCATCACCACATGCATACATGTATATATATATATTTATCCTTCCATTCAGCATCATTACATAGACGTTATGACCATTTAAATTAATACAAACTATATGCTTAATGACTTACTTTGTGTTGGGTAAGACGGTTCCAACTCGGCTACTCGATGATCTTTTCTTTGCCTTTGCTTGATTCTCCTCCTTTAACTCATTGAGCTTAATCAATAAATCAACTAGTTTAACCATCATGCTAAACATTCATAATTCAATTACACATGCATATGTATGTCTGTATATTCGGCAACCATCCTCACTAATTACCCATTTAGTCGATTATACACATAATTAAAGGTAACATCACGAATGGGCATACTTATGTATATATATATGTATATACATACATACTTCGGAATGGGCATCACAATTAGATTTAACACCACCTTCATACTCAATTAGATGGCCGAATGCATGTATATATGCACAATGTCAACTATAACATCATTTAAACACCTAATTTCATCTCATGAACACTCGGCCCATTTTTACCCCATATGGCCGAATGTGTAAGATTACATTCAACACCACCGATGTACTTAATTAGGTGGCCAAATATACCAAGTTAGACTTGACATTATACGTCACAAGAACTCTAATTTAATTTGTCAATTGCTTGGCCAAGAACTCACAAGTGCCTTATCTACAACCTATTCGGCCTTACTACTTAAACTTAGCCTTTCATACACTTATCTCTATTGTTTTAGAAGGCCGAATCCTTATGTGTTCCAACATCTAGCATACTCAATTCAACACATCAAAACGACATTTAGGCCGATTTTGCTAGCACACAAGCCTTTGACCGAATGTCCTTGACCTCTAGTCACCTAAATTTTTATTCTTTAAAACTCATCCAACTCATATTTTTCATTGACAACCTCCTTAACTTCAATTTATTCACATCTTTAATCATGCTACATTCGACCATTATTTAACAATAATTCATGTATCCTTTTTATTAAACACTCAAAATCAACCATCTTCATACCTCATCACCAAAGACATCAAAATACCAACCAAGAATGTAACATTCATGGCCGAATATCATCTCCATCAATTAACAAAATTTGAACCATGGCTAGGTAGATTTCAAACTTACAACTTAAAATATACATGAATCTCAAAGAATAATATCAAACATACCTCAATCTAGTTACATGCATGGCCAAACTTCTTAGAAACTTTTCCCCTAGGCACCGAATATTCAAGAGCTTCTTAATCAACTTAAAGGTGACCAAATGCCTTAACTTCAATTTCTTCTTTTTCTTTCTTTAGGTACGGCAATTGTAATAAGGAAAAGGATGAACACTCCTTCTTCCTCCCTTATTTTATTCATCTTTTTCCTTTTTAATTCCTTTCTTTTATTTATTCTAATTTACTTACCAATGTTAAATAATAAACAACATAAACTTGGAGGAATGGAACCATGCTTGGCCGGCCACTTATCAAGAATTGGGCACTTTGACATGCAAACCCAAACTTTCCTATTTTAATACTATTTGGTCCTTACTTATTTACCTATCATAATTTTCTAAGTCTCTCAACTAGATCCTTTCAAGCAAAATTCACATTCTTAATATAAAATTAAAACATCAAATTTTTATACAAGTACTATCACACATATAAGATATGCAAATAAAATTTTAACTAAATTTTATGACTCGGTTTTGTGGTCCCGAAACCACATTCCGACTAGGGTCGAATTAGGGCTGTCACAACTCTCCCCCACATAAGGAATTTTCGTCCCCGAAAATCTTACCAGTGAAAAATTTAGGATATCGATCCTTCATAGAGTCCTCAAGTTCCCAAGTGGCTTCTTCGATTCCGTGTTTATGTCACAACACCTTCACTAATGGGATTTTCTTATTTCGCAACTCTTTTACTTCACGCATCAAAATGCGAACTGGCTCTTCTTCATAACTCAAGTTAGGCTGAATCTCGATCTCAGATGGAGTGATTACGTGCGACGGGTCGGACCTATATCGTCGAAGCATCGAGACATGGAAAACGTTGTGAATCTTTTCAAGCTCAGGGGGTAAAATTAATCGGTATGCAACTGGTCCAACTCGTTTGGATACCTCATACGGACCGATGAACCTCGGACTTAGTTTGCCCTTACAACCAAATCTAAGCACCTTATTCCAGGGTGAAACTTTGAGAAATACTTTGTCTCCGACCTGATATTCAATGTCTTTTCTTTTCAAATCCGCATACGACTTTTGACGATCCAAAGCGGCTTTCAAACTTTCGCGAATTACTCGGACTTTCTGCTCGGCATCCTTAATCAAATCAACCCCAAAGATCTTACTTTCACTAAGTTCAGTCCAAAATAATGGGGTACGACATTTACGACCGTATAAAGCCTCGTAAGGTGCCATCTTAATGCTTGACTGAAAACTATTGTTGTAAGCGAATTCGATCAAAGGCAGATATCTTTCCCATGAACCACAAAACTCTAAAACACAACATCTCAACATATCCTCGAGTATTTGAATTATCCGCTCAGATTGGCCATCGGTCTGAGGATGGAATGCGGTGCTAAAGTGCATCTTGGTACCCAATGCTTCTTGTAATTTCTTCCAAAATCGCGAGGTAAATCTTGGGTCTCTATCCGACACGATGGAAATAGGTACCCCATGCGACCGAACTATTTGGGAGACATATAATTCTGCCAATTTATCGAGCGAAAAATCCGTACGGACGGGGATAAAATGAGCAGACTTGGTCAATCTATCAACAATGACCCAGATTGCATCTTTCTTGCTTGATGACAATGGCAATCCAGATACAAAATCCATCGTTACCCGATCCCACTTCCATTCGGGTATCATGATCGACTGAAGTAATCCCGACGGCACTTGATGTTCCGCTTTTACTTGTTGACATATCAGACACCTTGAAACAAATTCAGAAATGTCTCGTTCCATACCGGGCCACCAAAATTGGCGTTTCAGGTCATTGTACATTTTAGTACTACCCGGGTGGACTGACATTCGACTACTATGAGCCTCGTTCAAAATCATCGAAATAAGTTCTGAATTTCTTGGAACACATAATCGACCTCTGAACGTCAAGCAATCATTGTAGTCAATCCAGAACTCCGATTCCTTATTCGAAGCACATTCAGCTCGTTTGGTGACCAATTCAGCATCGACTTTCTGGGATTCAAGTATTTGACGAATCAATAATGGTTTGGCCTCTAATTCAGCTACTAGCACCCCATCGGGTGGGACGGATAAGTGAGCATTCACCGCTCTCAAAGCAAACAGTGCTTTCCGACTTAAAGCATCGGCAACCACGTTAGCCTTTCCCGGGTGATAATCAATAACAAGTTCATAGTCTTTCAACAACTCAAGCCAACGTCTTTATCGCAGATTTAGATCTCTTTGAGTCATAAAATATTTAAGACTTTTGTGGTCCGAATAAATATTACACCTTTCCCCAAACAAGTAATGCCGCCATATTTTCAGGGCGAACACTATGGCCGCCAATTCAAGATCATGGGTCGGATAGTTTCTCTCATGCGGCTTTAATTGTCTCGACGCGTAAGCCACAACTCGACCTTTTTGCATCAACACACAACCTAGCCCAAGTAAGGATGCATCACTATAAATGACAAACTATTTGCCGGACTCCGGTTGTACTAGCACTGGAGCTTCGGTTAAACAGGTCTTTAGTCGATCGAAACTCTTCTGACAGTTCTCTGTCCACTCAAACTCAACATCTTTTTGGAGTAGTTTCGTCAATGGTGCAGCTATCATCGAGAAACCTTTTACAAATCGTCGGTAATAACCGGCGAGCCCCAGGAAGCTCCGAACTTCGGTAATATTTCTTGGAGGCTTCTTGTTAAGTATGGCTAAAATTTTGCTCGGGTCAACTCGAATACCCGATGCGGATACCACATGACCCAAGAAGCTAACCTCTCTTAACCAGAACTCACACTTACTGAACTTAGCATATAACTTCTTATCCCGCAAAATTTGCAACACTAATCTCAGGTGCTAAGCATGTTCGGTCTCATCTCCTGAATAGACTAAGATGTCATCAATGAACACAACTACGAACCGGTCCAAATACTGTCTGAAGATCCGATTCATCATATCCATAAATACCGCAGGGGCATTAGTGAGCCCGAACGGCATCACTAAGAACTCGAAGTGACCGTACCTCGTTCTAAAAGCAGTTTTGGGTACGTCCGAATCTCAAATCCGCAACTGATAATAACCCGATCTCAAATCTATCTTTGAAAACACTGAGGCTCCCTTTAGTTGATCAAACAAATCATCAATACGTGGTAATGGATATTTATTCTTTATCGTCACTTTATTCAGTTGACGATAGTCAATGCACAACCTCATGGTTCCGTCCTTCTTTTTCACGAACAATACTGGTGCACCCCAAGGTGAGAAACTTGGTCGAGCGAAACCTCTATCCGTCAACTCTTGCAATTGAGCTTTCAATTCCTTTAACTCGGTTGGTGCCATACGATACGGAGCTATCGAAATTGGCGTAGTTCCAGGTACAAGCTCAATACCAAACTCTACCTCCCGAACAGGTGGTAAACCCAGTAATTCTTCAAGAAAAACATCCGGGTATTCACAAACCACCGGTACAGATTCGGGTTTCTTTTCTAATTCTTTGTCTTCAAGTACATACGCAAGGTATGCTTCGCACCCTTTTCTTACATATTTCTGGGCCAACATTGCTGATATTACAGCTGGCAACCCCCTTAAGTCCGTAGACTCAACTCGGATTATCTCGTTATTTGTGCACCTCAAACCGATGGTTTTTCTTTTGCAGTTCACCACTGCATCATGTACGGTCAACCAATCCATACCAAGAATAACATCAAATTCGTCAAACGGCAAAAGCATCAAATCGGCCGGAAAACAAGATTCTTGGATTATTAGAGGGCATCTCTTACACACTTTATCAACAAGTACGTATTGACCCAAAGGGTTTGACACTCGAATTACGAACTCAGTAGACTCAACAAGTAGAGTCTTACTGGATCTAAGGTTTCACATACATATGAATGAGTAGAGCCAGGGTCAATCAATGCAATCACATTAGTATCAAAGAGAGTGAAGGTACCAGTGATGACGTCAGGGGAGGATGCCTCCTCTCGTGCGCGAATGGCATATGCTCTAGCAGGAGTACGATTCTCAGCTCGAACAGCCATATCAGAGGCCCCTCTCTGACTACCACCCCTACCTCCTAAAATTCTCGGTGGTCTACCTCTAGTTGTCACTCCACTAGGTCTTGCACCTTGAATCTTATTCTTCTCATCAAGCTCCGTGCAATCTCTAATGAAGTGGTCCTTCGAACCGCATCCGTAACAGGCCCTGTTAGTAGACTTACCCCAACATTCACCCAGGTGTCGTCTTCCGCATTGGGAACATTCAGGTTTCTCTTGACGATTATTGCCCACACTAGCTACCGAAGTAGCTCGGGAGTCCGTCGGTGGTCGTGCTCTGATGGAAATTCCCGCAGTCGTCCTCGACTTATTAGTGTCCTCCCTGAACTTCTTTACAGCTGAGAACGGAGCTTTACCCATCGATCTTTTACGATAGTCTCTAGCTTCAAATTCAGCCTTCTTCTTCTCCTTTCCAAGTTCTTCCGCCTTGCAGGCTCGTTCGACTAGTGTCATGAATTCTTTTATCTCCAAAATACCCACTAGTAGCTTTAAATCTTCATTCAACCCTTCTTCGAATCTTTTGCACATAGCAACCTCATCAGCTACACACTCCCGGGCATACCTACTGAGTCTTACGAATTCATGTTCGTATTCAGATACTGTCATACGGCCTTGCTTGAGTTCCAAGAATTCCTTACGCTTTTGGTCAATGAACCGTTGACTGATATATTTCTTTCGAAATTCCGTTTGAAAGAAGTCCCAAGTAACTCGTTCGTTTGGGACTATGGAAATCAGGGTCCTCCACCAATAGTAGGCTGAGTCCCGCAACAAGGATATAGCACACTTTAGACATTCATCGGGCGTGCATGACAGTTCATCAAACACCCGAATGGTGTTATCAAGCCAGAACTCGGCCCTTTCAGCATCATCAGTAACTATGGCCCTGAACTCCTCAGCTCCGCGCTTCCTAATCAAGTCTACAGGTGGCTTACTCAGCCTCACAGGATCAGTAACTGATGGCATTACGGGCTCTTGGGGTGGATTATTCAAATTAGGGAATTGTTGGACAGCCGGATTGGTTCGGGCATATTGCGTGACCCACTCATTCATCATGGTAAAGAAGGCTTGTTTAGCCCCCTCACCTTGATTATTCGCAGATGACTGAGGTTCAACAGGCGGCGTCCCTTGTGCAGGAGCAGCCGCTACACTTTCAACGTCATCCGCCAAGGTTCTCTCTACACCGGGATATTTACTAATCAAAACAAAAATTTTAACCGTCAGAAGTCATCACACATTTAAACATTAACATTAAGGCATGTACAGCTAGACTCATACGTGCTATGGTAGTCCTAGAACCGACTAAACCATAGCTCTGATACCAATCAAATGTAACACCCCGAACCCGAGGCCGTCGCCGGAGTCGAACACGAGGTGTTAACAGACTTCAAACCACTTAAAAAAAATTTCCCAGACAAGCTGCCAATCTGCGTACTAGTCGCTTTAAAAATCATATCTTGAGTTCTGAAACTCGAAATCCAGTTCCGTAAATTTTCCATGAAACTAGACTCATATTCCCATCTACATATGTTTTTCTATAATTTTTGGTTGGGCCAATTAGTACAGTTTATTAGTCAAAGTCTCCCATGTTACAGGGATCGACTACACTGACCTTTGTGCATTACGACTTGGATATCTCCCTGTACAGGGCTTCATTACTGATGTCGTTTGTTTCTATAGAGTCTAGACTCGAAGGGGAATCTATGCACATATGGCATGACTTCTAATTATCTCTGGTTAATTTATAATGAATTTCCAAAGTCGGAACAGGGAATCCAGAAATCGCTCTGGCCCTGTTTCACAAGAGTTTAATTATCTCCTAACATACAGCTTATATGGTCGTTTCGTTTCTTCTATATGAAAATAGACTCATCGAGCTTCGATTACATAATTTATTCATTAATTAATTCCACTCCTACTATTTTTAGTGATTTTTCAATCTCACGTCACTCTGCTGCCAGCATCTGTTACTAAAGCAACTATGCCTATTTCGTGATTTCTCCTTGATCTAACTAGTAATTCATCATACATATCACAAATTATGATCATGACTAGCCATGCCAAGGGCTAATCATTGTCAAACATCTCCCTACTACACTATTGCCATATCATGAATTTTGACACCAAAAATAATCAACCATGACATATGGCATAAAAATCGAATTTCCAAGACTTACGACCTAACATTATAGAACCAAATCCAACCGAACATTTATGCCTTTTTCGCATGGCTAAAAGTTTACATACAAAATTTCAACAAAACATATTAGCCTATACATGCCGAAATGTTCTCCTAGACCGACTAAAAAGAAGATACCAAAAGTTGCTAGCCGGTGTGATGACTTCGATGACGGCCCGATCACGCAAAAAGAGACGAGTCCAAGAAACCTAAAATAGGTGACAAGGAAACACCGAGTGAGTATATAACTCAGTAAGTCATAAGCAATGCACTACCATCCATTAATAACATTATCACAAGAGGAAATAAAATGGAACGAGGCTAGTTACTCCATCCATACCGAACCATACCATAGTTCCTTAGACCTATCGGTTCAATCTCATACCAAGTCATGCATTCACATTCCATATACTAATCAATAGGATATTTGAGGCATTTTCATACATCATTGTATTTTCGTTACAATCATACAACTAAACGACCTTTCACCTATTCCACGATAAATCTTATGTACGTGACTTCAGTTATAATTGTCACATAGGTTCAAACTTACCAAGCTCAACTCCAAATATAAACATAGTGCCTATTAGCCATGAACTCAAGGTACTTACCCGATCCGCTGTCCGTGATCAACTCAATAATGTCGCACACTTAGTGTCCATAGTGATTCAAAAGTATATATTAAGTCCGCACACTCAGTGCTATATAATCAACTCGCACACTTAGTGCTATATAATCAAACTCGCACACTTAGTGCTGTACAATTTAAACCCGCACACTTAGTGCCAATCTCATGATCATAAATGTTTATACCCGCACACTTAGTGCCGAGATCAACAACTCAATACATCTCACCTCTTTTCTTTTCATTCAACACTTTCATCACCACATGCATACATGTATATATATATTTATCCTTCCATTCAGCATCATTACATAGACGTTATGACCATTTAAATTAATACAAACTATATCCTTAACGACTTACTGTGTGTTGGGTAAGACGGTTCCAACTCGGCTACTCGATGATCTTTTCTTTGCCTTTGCTTGATTCTCCTCCTTTAACTCCTTCAGCTTAATCAATAAATCAACTAGTTTAACCATCATGCTAAACATTCATAATTCAATTACACATGTATATGTATGTCTGTATATTCGGCAACCATCCTCACTAATTACCCATTTAGTCGATTATACACATAATTAAAGGTAACATCACGAATGGGCATACTTATGTATATATATATGTATATATATATACTTCGGAATGGGCATCACAATTAGATTTAACACCACCTTCATACTCAATTAGATGGCCGAATGCATGTATATATGCACAATGTCAACTATAACATCATTTAAACACCTAATTTCATCTCATGAACACTCGACCCATTTTTACCCCATATGGCCGAATGTGTAAGATCACATTCAACACCACCGATGTACTTAATTAGGTGGCAAAATATACCAAGTTAGACTTGACATTATACGTCACAAGAACTCTAATTTAATTTGTCAATTGCTTGGCCAAGAACTCACAAGTGCCTTATCTACAACCTATTCGGCCTTACTACTTAAACTTAGCCTTTCATACACTTATCTCTATTGTCTTAGAAGGCCGAATCCTTATGTGTTCCAACATCTAGCTTACTCAATTCAACACATCAAAACGACATTTAGGCCGATTTTGCTAGCACACAAGCCTTTGACCGAATGTCCTTGACCTCTAGTCACCTAAATTTTTATTCTTTAAAACTCATCCAACTCATATTTTTCATTGACAACCTCCTTAACTTCAATTTATTCACATCTTTAATCATGCTACATTCGACCATTATTTAACAATAATTCATGTATCATTTTTATTAAACACTCAAAATCAACCATCTTCATACCTCATCACCAAAGACATCAAAATACCAACCAAGAATGTAACATTCATGGCCGAATATCATCTCCATCAATTAACAAAATTTGAACCATGGCTAGGTAGATTTCAAACTTACAACTTAAAATATACATGAATCTCAAAGAATAATATCAAACATACCTCAATCTAGTTACATGCATGGCCAAACTTCTTAGAAACTTTTCCCTTAGGCACCGATTGTTCAAGAGCTTCCTAATCAACTTAGAGGTGACCAAATGCCTTAACTTTAATTTCTTCTTTTTCTTTCTTTAGGTACGGCAATTGTAATAAGGAAAAGGATGAACACTCCTTCTTCCTCCCTTATTTTATTCATCTTTTTCCTTTTTAATTCCTTTCTTTTATTTTTTCTAATTTACTTACCAATATTAAATAATAAACAACATAAACTTGGAGGAATGGAACCATGCTTGGCCGGCCACTTATCAAGAATTGGGCACTTTGACATGCAAACCCAAACTTTCCTATTTTAATACTATTTGGTCCTTACTTATTTACCTATCATAATTTTCTAAGTCTCTCAACTAGATCCTTTCAAGCAAAATTCACATTCCTAATATAAAATTAAAACATCAAATTTTTATACAAGTACTATCACACATATAAGATATGCAAATAAAATTTTAACTAAATTTTATGACTCGGTTTTGTGGTCCCGAAACCACATTCCGACTAGGGTCGAATTAGGGCTGTCACACCCATGGCCGAGTATCATCTTCATCACATAGCAAGATTTAAACCATAGGCTAGGTAGAACTCAAACTAACATCAAAAATATGCATGAATCTCATGGAACAACATCAAACTTACCTTAACCTAGCTACTAGCATGGCCGAATCTCTTCAACATTTCCTCCTCCTAAACACCAACCAACCGAACATGAAGCAAGAACTCCTTCCTTCTTCCTTAGAATTTTCGGCCAAAAGAAATGAAAGAGGATGAACAAATTTTCTTTTTTTTCTTTTCTTCACTCACGGCAATGGGGGGGACAATCACACACATCCTTTCTTTTCTTTTTTTTTTGTTTCTCATCCTACTAACACTAATATTTTATTGCCCATGCCCTTTATTTTATTAATCCTTACATAATGCACTACCCCAACATGTTTATGACATGTTTTTAGCCATAACATCTTGTCCACCCATGCTCTTTATTTTATTAATCCTTACGTAATGCACTACCCCAACATGTTTATGACATGTTTTTAGCCATAACATCTTGTCCACCCATGCTCATGGCCGGCCACTGCATATTAGGGGGGGAATTGACATGCAAGTCCTCCCTTTTGATTACATGCACTATTAGGTCCTTGTAGATTAGCCTATCACATTTCAAAAATGTCACCCATAAGTCCTTTTGACTAAATTCACATGCAATTTACTAAATCGAAGCCTAAACCTTTCACACATTCATATTCACATATTTTAGACAATAATTATCGTATTCAAATAATTTGGTGACTCAGTTTAGCGGTCCCGAAACCGCTTTCCGACTAGGGTCACTTTAGGGGTGTCACATTAAATCCAAGATTTCTCAAACACTTCTCAAAGCCATTAACCACTAAAGCAAACATTTAATTGTTTCATTTCATTGCACAATTAAATACCTATATACAACCTCCTTACGGACCCCCACTCAAGGCCCAATACTTCTAGGCCCAAATTCGGGGTGTTACAATTCTACCGTCTTAAAGAAATTTCGTCCTCGAAATTTTCCACTCTCAGACTACACCACCATACTTCCGCTGCGCACTCTGATACTAATAATACTAACATACACCCAAAACATTTGTCCATCGGAGCAGATAGATTTCACATGCAACCAATTTCTACATTTCCAGAACACACACCAAATAAATACTAAATCTAAATTCAAGCGTTACAGTTTACTCTTAAGTAGAGAGTTTCAGTATAGTGCTACTATCTATAGTGGTTTCTCAATATAGCATTTCAATCTATAACAGTAAACAGAGTTAGAGAACTTAAAGATTTGGTGCCGGAGACACAGTGTGCCACACCTTCAATAACATCTTTTCAGAAACAAGTCAAGTTTCATTGAGAGATTTCAAAACAAAATTCTAGAAAAACCTCTTTCAAACCCCAATTTCAGAAAAAAAAACAACAACAATTTTCTGCTACCCATACCACAGCCGAGTTTTGCAACCTGGCTCTGATACCATTAAATGTAACACCCCAAACTCGGCCCAGACGTAATGGCCGAATCTGACGTGCGACATTGAAGTTAAAAATCCACGCTTTGTTTTCATGTTTTAAAAAAACCGTCATTTGATAAGGCTTAACCAAGTGAATGGAAGCTGCGCACCAGGTAGGTATCCAAAAATATAAGAGGTGAGCCATGAAGGCTGCTTAAGTACCAAGCTCTTCAAATGGATCCAATCCTAGACATGACCACAACCATTGCCACACTTTGGTGCGAGGTTAGGTTTTGAGAAAAACGAGTTAGAATTCATTTAAGTAGATATTTTTGATATACCGATTAATTGTATCGTTGCGTTATTTTGAAAACAATTATCAATATTTTTGAGTGTTTAAACAATGATCTTTAACCCACTTTATCAAACTTGGGTTTTTGGGCCCAAAACATCTAATGGGCCCTACGAATGCCGATTTAGCCCACTAAGCCTTCTTAATCCAAATTTTACAATAGTACTAACCGTGTTATCATGCAACTTTCCCAAATCCCACTTTCTATCAATTTTACCCAAATGGGCTCGAAAGCCCATTAGGCCCAATTCCAGCCCATTGAGGCCCAACTTACCATCGTGCACAAAATTGTGCTCTTACCTGTTCCATCGATCCAACCACCGATCATATCGTATCTTTCACACTTTAAGCAAAGGCAAAATCACAAGTTCCCGAAATACCGGTATTTTAGCATTTCGGGTTCTCAGCAAATATTAATCTAAGCTATTACGAGGGTTAGTACACACCTGTTACGGGTTGAAGTTGAAACGTTTCCATAATCAATCACTTACGATAACCACCATCTGTCACTCAAACTTAACTATTCCAATATCAATATATGTAAATCCTAAGCACATCAGTCATACGGAACATAAGGGCGTATTCATCATTTTACCACACAAGGGTATTACGGTCACTTTACCCTACAGGGGCTTTACGGTCTTTTTACCTATTAGGGGTATTTTAGTCTTTTCATCCTACAAGACTGCTTTGGTAAATCTACAAATTAAGGGTATTTCTGGAATTTTGTAAATTAGGGGTATTTTGGTAATTTTACAAATTGAGGGTATTTCTGTAATTTCACAAACCAGTGGTATTTTAGTAATTTTACAAACTAGGGGTGTTTTGGTAATTCTATCCTATAGGGGTATTTCAGTAATTTCACAATTGAGGGTAAAATGGTAATTTTCTAAATAAAGGGTAAAATAGTAATTCTGTAAATCGAGGGTACAATAATAATTCTATAAATCGAGGGTACTTTAGTAATTTTTACAAGTTGAGGGAATTTCAGTAATTTTACAAATCAGGGGGTATTTTAGTAATTTTACAAACCAGGGGTATTTTAGTAATTTTACAAAGTAGGGGTATTTTGGTAATTTTGTAAACCAAGGGTATTTCAGTAATTTTGTAAATCGAGGGTAAAATGGTAATTCTATAAATCAAGGGTAAGACGGTACTTCTGTAAATCGAGGGTAAAATGGTAATTCTATAAATTGAGGGTAAAACAATAATTCTGTCAATCAAGGGTAAAATGGTAATTCTATCTTATAGTAGTATTTCAGTAATTTTATAAAATCGATGGTATTTTAGTAATTTTGCAAACTGAGGGTATTTCAGTAATTTTACAAATCGAGGTATTGGGTAATTTTATAAATTGGGGGTACTTTGGTAATTTTACAAGTCGAGGGTATTTCAGTAATTTGGTAAAGTAAAGTATTCTAAATAGGGATAACAATACGAATGGCCCTAAAGCCCTTCTCGGCCCAAATGGGCCCACACGCTTGTGAGGCCCTTTTAGCCCAAATCTAGCCACAGATATAAGATTCACCTAGCCTAGTCCAATATTTACTACACAATCAAACAACTTATCCAATTGGGCCCGTAGGCCCATTGGGCCCACATGGCCCCTTTCGGCCCGAAGTAGCCATCCTACAGTTAGAGTAGTGAGAAATACACATCTGATAGGAGACTAGAGTTAATCCACGCTCCGAGCACTCTTAGCCGACGCCCAACCCGAACGAGCACGCCATACAGCGAAAGGGATCAGCCAAGAAAGGTACCTCTACTCTCCTCATGGTTCTCTCTATTTAAAGCCAGCTTCGCATCCCCTCTTATGCTAGCTCCCTGATGTGGGATCCCTCCATCATCAGAGTTTAAATTCAACACCAACTGTTGCCGCCCCCTGTTAGCAAAATAAATGCTCCTTGCTTGCCATGGGATTCGAACCCATACCTCCCCTCAGATGCTCCACATGCTACTTGCCATTAAACTAAAAGGCTTTTTGTGTCATATTTTATCCTCAATTAATTATAAGGTCTAAAGGTCAAAGTCCAGGTTCCCTAAAAAAACTAAAATAAATTGCAAGAGCCAAGGCTTGAACCCAGGCTTCTATACAACCTTAATGACGCCACAACCACTAGACTACATGCTTCCTTGTATTATTTATTTACCACAATAATTTAAAAGGCCCTCATCCAAGCATCCAAGTTTTTTTTTCACTTAATACCAAAATTTTTGCTAAAGCCCAAGTTTAAACCCAAGATTTCTCCAACACTTCTCAAAGCCATTAACCACTAAAGCAAACATTTAATTGTTTCATTTCATTGCACAATTAAATACCTATATACAACCTCCTTACGGACCCCCACTGAAGGCCCAATACTGTAACACCCCGAACCCGAGACCGTCGCCGGAGTCGAACACGAGGTGTTAACAGACTTCAAACCACTTATTTGACATTTCCCAGACAAGCTGCCAATCTGCGTACTAGTCGCTTTAAAAATCATATCTTGAGTTCTGAAACTCTAAATCCAGTTCCGTAAATTTTCCCTGGAAATAGACTCATATACCTATATGGTAGAATTTTTGTAGAATTTTTGGTCTGGCCAATTAGTACATTTTATTAGTTAAATTCTCCCCTATTACAGGGTGCAACTACACTGACCTTCATGCATTACGATTTGGATAACTCCCTACACAGAGCTTCAATACTGATACCGTTTGTTTCTATAGAAACTATACTCAGAGAGGAATCTATAAATATATGGCATGACTCCTAATTATCTCTGGTTAATTTATAATGAATTTCCAAAGTCAGAACAGGGAACCCAGAAACCGTTCTGGCCCTGTCTCACGAGAACATGAATATCTCTTAACATACTGTCCATATGATCGTTTCGTTACTTCTATCTGAAAATAGACTCATCGAGCTTCGATTAAATAATTTATTCACTATTTAATTCCATTCCTACTAATTTTTGTAATTTTTCAATCCCACATCACTGCTGCTGCCAGCATCTGTTACTGAAGCAACTATGCCCATTTCGTGATTTCTCATTGATCTAACTAGTAATTCATCATACATATCACAAAATTATAATCATGACTAGCCATACCAAAGGCTAATCATTGTCAAACATCTCCCTACTACACTATTGCCATATCATGAATCTTAACACCAAAATTAATCAGCCATGACATATGGCATAAAAATCGAATTACCAAGACTTACGACCTAACGTTATAAAACCAAATCCAACCGAACATTTATGCCATTTTCGCATGGCTAAAAGTTTACATACCAAATTTCAACAAAACATATTAGCCTATACATGCCGAAATGTTCTCCTAGACCGACTAAAAAGAAGATACCAAAAGTTGCTAGCCGGTGTGATGACTCCGATGATGGCCCGATCACGCAAAAAGAGACGAGTCCAAGAAACCTAAAATAGGTGACAAGGAAACACCGAGTGAGTATATAACTCAGTAAGTCATAAGCAATGCACTACCATCCATTAATAACATTATCACAAGAGGAAGCAAAATGGAACGAGGCTAGTTACTCCATCCATACCGAACCATACCATAGTTCCTCAAACCTATCGGTTCAATCTCATACCAAGTCATGCATTCACATTCCATATACTAATCAATAGGATATTTGAGGCATTTTCATACATCATTTTATTTTCGTTACAATCATACAACTAAACGACCTTTCACCTATTCCACGATAAATCTTATGTACATGACTTCAATTATAATTGTCACATAGGTTCACACTTACCAAGCTCAACTTCAAATATAAACATAGCGCCTATTAGTCACGAACTCAAGGTACTTACCCGATCCGCTGTCCGTGATCAACTCAATAATGTCTCACACTTAGTGTCCATAGTGATTCAAAAGTATATATTAAGTCCGCACACTCAGTGCTATATAATCAAACTCGCACACTTAGTGCTATATAATCAAACTCGCACACTTAGTGCTACATAATCAAACTCGCACACTTAGTGCTGTACAATTTAAACCCGCACACTTAGCGCGAATCTCATGATCATAAATGTTTATACCCGCACTCTTAGTGCCGAGATCAACAACTCAATACATCTCACCTCTTTTCTTTTCATTCAACACTTTCATCACCACATACATACATGTATATATATATATTTATCATTCCATTCAGCATCATTACATAGACGTTATGACCATTTAAATTAATACAAACTATATGCTTAATGACTTACTTTATGTTGGGTAAAATAATTCCAAGTCGGCTACTCGATGACCTTCGATTTCCCCTTGTTGGACGCCTCTCCTTTAGGTTCTTGAGCTTAAATAAATAAATCAACTAGTTTAATTACCTTGCTAGTTATTTATATCCCATAACATTAATAGTTTCATATCAAAAGAAGCATACGGCAACATTTTTATTTTTATTCACCTTATGCTTTTTACTAACTTTAAGCCATTCGGCTATTGATCACCTAAGATCCAATTACTAAAATTAACCCAATAAATATTTCAATAAAACACACATAAATATTATATACACGGCAACCACCCTTGTTAATTACTCATATATATTTTAATAATTTTCGTTTCATCTTACAACCATTCTTGTTCAAAACATTAGAACCTTAACTAATACTTATAAATTGTCTCAAGGCCGAATGCATTCTTACTTCCAAAGTAACATAGTCGATGATATATTTTATTTCAAGGTACATATTCATAATTCAAATTCAACCATATAAACCAATATCACCCACTTGATCAATTATAGAGAATTAAAGTTAATATCATAATGTGTACTCTATATGGCCCATTATACATAATCAAATTTAACATCATCTATATATTTACTCATATGGCCGAATATACATACCCCCATATAATATCATTTTCATTCCATTTAACACTTAATTTCCACCACATAAACACTTGGCCGAATAATCCTAAACTAGCAAAACTCCACATTTGTTCATACCATCTTTTAAATTCACATATATCTAATTAGGTAGCTCATATTTTCCCCTTTCTAATATTTCAATCCAAAATATCAAAACACCATCCTTTTAGCATTTATCCAATAATACCGTATGCACAATTTGTCACCAAAACTAAAGAAAAATCAACATATGGGTTACAATAAGAGCTTGACTACTACTAGATTCTCATAAAAATCAATAGAAATAACATGAACTCCTACCTTATTTAACCTCCAAGATAGCCGAATGCCCTAGACAAATTCCTTCCTCTTTCCCCTTTTGTTTCGGCTTTGCAAGAAGGTAAGGAAGATGAACACACTCTTTCTTTTTTTTTTCTCTTTTCTTTGTCTAGTTACGGCAAATGGAGGGGGGGAGATGGATGAGACAACTTTGTTTTCATCACCCCTCCCTTTTCATTACTTAATTACTAACCCTTTTATTTATTCTTTCTAACATAACACACTAAGCCAACATGTTCCCAACATGTTTCCACCCATAGCATGGCCGGCCACTAGCTCACATTTTGGGTAATTTGACATGCAAACCCATCATTTTCATAACATGCATTAATAGGCCACTTCACATTTGCCTAGCACATTTCTAAATTTTCTCACATAAGTCCTATTTAATAAAATTCACTTACAATTAACAAAATTCAAGCACGAAATTTTCACACATGCATATATACATATAATAAGCATCAAATATGATGGCTAATTATTAGTATGACTCGGTTTTGTGGTCCCGAAACCACTTCCCGACTAGGGTCAATTTTGGGCTGTCACAAATACTTCTAGGCCCAAATTCGGGGTGTTACATCTTCAAGGCAAACACAATAGCAGCTAACTCGAGATCGTGAGTTGGATAATTCTTTTCATGTGGCTTCAACTATCTCGAAGCATAAGCAACTACTTTTCCTTCTTGCATTAGAACACATCCCAAACCAATTAACTAATCGTCACTATCAATCACAATTCTTTACCCGATTCAGGTTGTACCAAAACTAGAGCTTCAGTCAAGAAAGCTTTCAACTGATCAAAGTTGTTCAGACACTTTTCAGACCACTCAAACTTCACATAGTTCTAGAGCAATTTTGTTAACGGAGTCACAATCATCAAAAAACCTTTTATGAATCTTCTATAGTAACCAACAAGTCCCAAAAAACTACAGACTTTAAAAAAATTTCTCGGTGGTTTCCAATCCAAAATAGTTGAGATTTTACTCGGATCAACTCGGATACCAGAAGCTGATACAATATGACCCAGAAAACCCACTTCTTGCAACCAAAACTCACATTTATTGAACTTTGCATATAACTGTCTATCTCGCAAATTCTATAACACTATTCTTAGATGCTCAGCATGTTTAGATTCATTATGTGAATAAATCAATATGTCATCAATGAATACCACAACAAATTGATCTAAATACAGTCTGAAAATTCTATTAATCAAATCCATAAAAATAGCAGGCACATTAGTCAATCCGAAAGGCATAACTAAAAATTCATAATGGTCGTACCTTGTTCTGAAAGCAGTCTTCGAAATATCTGAATCTTTCACACGTAGCTGATAGTAGCCCGATCTCAAATCTATTTTTGAAAATACAGTAGCTCCTTTCAACTGATCAAACAAATCATTAATTCGGGGCAAAGGATACTTATTCTTGACAGTCACTTTATTCAACTGACAATAATCTATACACATTCTCATCGTACCGTCTTTGTTTTTCACAAATAGAACCGGAGCACCCCAAGGTGAGAAACTCGGTCTAGCAAATCCTCGATTGGCCAATTCTTGCAACTGAGACTTTAATTCTTTTAACTCCACCGAAGTCCTTATATACGGAGCTATCGAAATTAGATTAGTACCAGGTACCAATT